>NC_041346.1:27947418-28024918 GCF_004354835.1 Perca flavescens
CTCCTCTTGTTTCCTTTCTTGTGTCCTCTTCTCCTCTTTTTTTGTTGTTTGCTGCTCTTCTCTGCTCTCCTTCCATGTTTCCTTATCTGTCTTCTCCTCTTCTTTCATTTCCTTGTTTCCTCCTAATCTTCTTTCCTCGCTTGTTTCTGTTCATTCTTTTTTCCCCATGTTTCTTTCTCTTCTTGCCTCTCCTCTCCCCTGTGTTTCCTTCTCTCCTCTCCTCCCTTGTCTTATCACTTGTCTTTTCATCTCCTCTCCTCCTCCTCCTCCTCCTCCTCCAAAGAGATCTTTGAGATTGTAACTTTAAAGAAAGTTAGCAGAAACTGAGGAGGCACATGAAGGCAAAGAGATGCCTGTGTCTCTGGTTGGCCACACCCACTTCAGTCCGCTGATGACAGGGGTCTTTTTTTTTCCCCCTCCTCCTCTAATCTCACACCCTGTCATCAGATCTCCCCTCCTTTTCCATTCCTCTAATCCTCACGTCTCTGCTCTCTTCACACCGTGCCCTCCCTCCACGCCGGGGGAATCCCACCGTCCTGCAGAGTATCTGAGCTGGCACTCTCAACGCCTCGCAGTAGCTCACGCTTGTGCGTTAGCAGAGTTTAAGAGCAGGGGTGGAACTGTAACCAGCGAGTCCAGCCAACTCTGCAAGGCTTCTCTGTAATCCTCTTAGCGCGAGACCCCGATGAACGGGGGCCTCCCTCTCCTTATCAGCAGTCTCCTTCTCTTCTCCTTCCTACATATTCCTGACAGGGCTTATGTGAGTCAAAACCATGGTGTGTTAGTGTGGCATCATTGCACTTTTCTCTTAAATAGTTTGATCCAACAAGTCCTCCAAAACCGTACGACGATATGGGTCATTTGTTTGATAAATGAACCCCCCCCCCAGCGGTAGAGGAAATAAAACCTCATATCTAAAGCGGAGAACGTCGGTCGCGGTTTTGAACGTAACGGACGGGATTTTAAACATGTTTTTAACGTAATGAAAACGGTCGCAGTTTGGGTTAAAGGAACATGCCGATTTATTGGGGAATTTAGCTTATTCACCGTAACCTCAAGAGTTAGACAAGTCCATACATACCCTTCTCATCTCTGTGCGTGCTGTCTGACGGCTCCAGCCGCATCAGGCCAGCACAGAACATTCAGGTAACTGGTTCCAACTAGCCTACTGCTCCGAATTGTGACAAAAGTGACAAGATAACCCCAACATGTTCCTATTTACGTGTTGTGATTTTTAGAATCCCAGCGTGTACAAAAAACAACGTAACATGAGACACAGCCGTCTTCTAACAGTAAACAAACCGGGAACTATATTCTCAGACAGGCTTGCTGCGAAGCATATCACTCCTCCCAAGTAGCAGAGCTTCGCCTTCTGAGAATATAGTTCCCGGTATGTATACGGTTAGAAGATGGCTGTGTCTCATGTGACCTTGTACACAGTGACTCTACAAATCACAACATGTAAATAGGAACATGTTGGCGTTATTTTGTCACAATTCGGAGCAGTAGGATTACTGGAACCATTCACCTGCATGTTCTGGCCTGATGCCGCTGGAGCCGTCAGACAGCTTTACAGCACGCACGGAGATGAGAAGGGTATGTATGGACTTATCTAACTCTGGGGGTTACGGTGAATAAGCTAAACTCCCAATAAGTCGAGGCGTTCCTTTTAAAATAAGACGTAACTTCACGTACTGAAGGCTACGCACGGGACGCTGATCGCGACATTCGTAAAGTAAAAAAATCAAAAACACATTTCTGTGTATTTTTGAAGGGGGATGTTGAACCCTGGGCCACGCACAGCCCCGACAAAACGTTTCTCTGCTCTCCTTCCATGTTTCCTCCTCTCCTTTCCTCTTATCCGTCTTCTCCTCTTCTTTTATTTCCTTCCTTGTTTCCTCCTAATTTTCTTTCCTCACTTGTTTGTGTTCGTTCTTCTTTTATCCCATGTTTCCTTCTCTTCTTGCCTTTCCTCTCCTCCTTGTTTCCTTCTCTCCTCTCCTTTCCTCCCTTGTCTTATCACTTGTCTTCTCATCGCCTTTCCTCTTATTTCCTGCTTTACCCCCATCTCTCTATCTATGACGTTGCATTGTGATTGTTTTAAAGGTCCCATGGCATGAAAATTTCACTTTATGAGTTTTTTTTTTAACATTAATATGAGTTCCCCCCAGCCTGCATATGGTCCCCCCAGTGGCTAGAAATGGTGATAGGTGTAAACTGAGCTCTGGGTATCCTGCGCTGCCTTTGAGAAAATGAAAGCTCAGATGGACCAATCAGGAATCTTCTCCTTATGAGGTCATAAGGAGCAAGGTTACCTCCCCTTTCTCTGCTTTGCCCGCCCAGAGAATTTGGCCCACCCATGATAGATAGTAGGGCTGGGCAATATAGCTGAAAACTGTATCGCGATAAAAGTGTTTCATATCGGTCAATATTGATAATTATTGATATTTTGTATGACCTACTTTAAATAAGGACCAGGATAAAAATATATTAAATTTAAACATTTTTATTTTAAACTTAACCCTGCTCTGATTATAATCCCCTCAGTTATAAAAGCAGAAATGTCAACACAACCATGGAAAACACTCAAATAATTAAAATGTAAACATAGGTCTAAAATCACAATGAACACTTAACAATTGTCTCTTGAGACATTAAGGTGCAAACTTAAAGAATAAGTAAGAAATGCTTAATAAAGTGTAATAAAATAGTGCAAAATGTTAAATATAAGAAACCTGAGAAAAACTATTTTCTGCAGGTTTAGTGCTAGGTTGGTAACCTGGCTTCTGGACAGTGTTCAGCATGTCTGCCTTCGTTATTTCTTTGTAGTGTTTAGTAAGGCGCTGATGCAGAGTACCTCTCCATGGTGGTCTGCTGCTTGTAGTGTTTAGTAAGGTGCTGATGCAGAGTACCTCTCCATGGTGGTCTGCTGCTTGTAGTGTTTAGTAAGGTGCTGATGCAGAGTACCTCTCCATGGTGGTCTGCTGCTTGTAGTGTTTAGTAAGGCGCTGATGCAGAGTACCTCTCCATGGTGCTCTGCTGCTTGTAGCGTTTAGTAAGGCGCTGATGCAGAGTACCTCTCCATGGTGGTCTGCTGCTTGTAGTGTTTAGTAAGGTGCTGATGCAGAGTACCTCTCCATGGTGGTCTGCTGCTTGTAGTGTTTAGTAAGGCGCTGATGCAGAGTACCTCTCCATGGTGGTCTGCTGCTTGTAGTGTTTAGTAAGGTGCTGATGCAGAGTACCTCTCCATGGTGGTCCGCTGCTTGTAGCGTTTAGTAAGGCGCTGATGCAGAGTACCTCTCCATGGTGGTCTGCTGCTTGTAGTGTTTAGTAAGGTGCTGATGCAGAGTACCTCTCCATGGTGGTCTGCTGCTTGTAGTGTTTAGTAAGGTGCTGATGCAGAGTACCTCTCCATGCTGGTCTGCTGCTTGTAGTGTTTAGTAAGGCACTGATGCAGAGTACCTCTCCATGCTGGTCTGCTGCCTGTGCCGTGTAGCAGCTGCAGATGTTGTTGAACGTTGATGGCGAATACGACTGTGCTCCAAAGTGTGAGCGCGGCTTAAGTGGTAAAACAAGTTTATGGTATTACCAGTGTTGGTGGGGATGACGGTCTGACGACATTGGTCTGACTACTGTCAGACTTATGAAATCCCCAAAACTGCCATACTGACTTTGTTTTATCAACGATTTCATCGCTCGCTGCGGCACTCACTTTCCACTTATCATTCCACGCCGGTTCTGTTATTGAAGAACACGAGACAGCAATGTGGCGCAACCAAACTTAATACTGTTACATGATTGGCTGTTAGAGTGTCACTCCCTACGTTGCTAGGTTACCAGAGAGCGAGTGCCTTTGTTCATGCAACCAAACTTGCTTCACAACCTCTGGTTTCTTCTGATGAAGAAAAACAAATTATCGAACATTTTATCGACCGCATTTTCTATTGATATTGATTACGTGTCTATCGCGAGACATATCGTTATCGTTTTATCGCCCAGCCCTGATAGAGAGAGAGAGACATCATGGCTTTCAAACAAGCAAAGTGGCAGTTGATCAAGACCACACCCCCACCCTCCACCTTGCCTCCCCCTCTCTCTTCCTCAATAGCTACAGACACAGAAATGGCTCATCCTAAGGAAAGCTCATTGTATTGTATTAGGGGACCACTAAGGTCTATATAAAAGAGACTTCAGATACAGTATTAGGGGACCACTAAGGTCTATATAAAAGAGACTTCAGATACAGTATTAGGGGACCACTAAGGTCTATATAAAAGAGACTTCAGATACAGTATTAGGGGACCACTAAGGTATATATAAAAGAGACTTCAGATACAGCATTAGGGGACCACTAAGGTCTATATGAAAGAGACTTCAGATACAGTATTAGGGGACCACTAAGGTCTATATAAAAGAGACTTCAGATACAGTATTAGGGGACCACTAAGGTCTATATAAAAGAGACTTCAGATACAGTATTAGGGGACCAATAAGGCCTATATAAAAGAGACTTCAGATACAGTATTAGGGGACCACTAAGGTCTATATAAAAGAGACTTCAGATACAGTATTAGGGGACCACTAAGGCCTATATAAAAGAGACTTCAGATACAGTATAAGGGGACCAATAAGGCCTATATAAAAGAGACTTCAGATACAGTATTAGGGGACCACTAAGGTCTATATAAAAGAGACTTCAGATACAGTATTAGGGGACCACTAAGGCCTATATAAAAGAGACTTCAGATACAGTATTAGGGGACCACTAAGGTCTATATAAAAGAGACTTCAGATACAGTATTAGGGGACCACTAAGGTCTATATAAAAGAGACTTCAGATACATTATTAAGGGACCACTAAGGTCTATATAAAAGAGACTTTAGATACAGTATTAGGGGACCACTAAGGCCTATATAAAAGAGACTATACAGTATTAGGGGACCACTAAGGTCTATATAAAAGAGACTATACAGTATTAGGGGACCACTAAGGCCTATATAAAAGAGACTATACAGTATTAGGGGACCACTAAGGTCTATATAAAAGAGACTATACAGTATTAGGGGACCACTAAGGTCTATATAAAAGAGACTTTAGATACATTATTAGGGGACCACTAAGGCCTATATAAAAGAGACTATACAGTATTAGGGGACCACTAAGGTCTATATAAAAGAGACTATACAGTATTAGGGGACCACTAAGGTCTATATAAAAGAGACTTCAGATACAGTATTAGGGGACCACTAAGGTCTATATAAAAGAGACTTCAGATACAGTATTAGGGGACCACTAAGGCCTATATAAAAGAGACTTCAGATACAGTATTAGGGGACCACTAAGGCCTATGTAAAAGAGACTTCAGATACAGTATTAGGGGACCACTAAGGTCTATATAAAAGCATCCAAAGAGCACCATGTCATGGGACCTTTTAAAGAAATGCCAATAAACCAGAGCATGTTTTTCTCCCATCCCATAATACTGTGTGGACTAGCCAGACCCTCCTCTGCAGCATTGTGGAGAAAGGTCTGGGAAAGACCACCCCCCCTAATAACTACTACGGCCACTAAAGGACGCTGTCACTATAAACGTAAATATAGGTCGTAATTGCTGCTTGAAAGAACAACCTCTGGGGATTTCAGGGGGTAGGACAGCCTTGTTTTATCATGTTCTGCTTCTTGCTATCAACTCAACCAGCTTCGACGTCAGAAGCAAGATGCATGCGTTCCCACAAAAGCCATGCATACACCATGTGTATATCATATGAATCTGTATTTATAAAATGCAGAACATGCTGTGAGAATGTGTGCACCTCATGCATACTTCAGGTCAAGTCAAAACAGAACAGAATCAATTATGCATCATTATTCTTTTAGGTTGTTAGCCAGTTTCTCAGAGCGTGAATTACATTTTTTTTGCAGTTGAACACCCATCTTTAATATGCCAATTAAAGATGCATGATTATTCATTTTGATTAATTGCTTTTGTGCTCTCCGTTTTATTATTCTTTTGTTCAGGCGGCGTTTTAAATTCAGTTTTATTATTTCCTTGTGTTTATCCTTTTTTTTTCCCCATGTGTGCCTTTATTATGAAGTGTTCTGTAAATTGCCCAGTTTGAGTGCTTTAAACTAAATCATCTTCAGATATATTTGTGTTTAATTTTAAATGAATGCAACTATATATGCTATAAATAACAATAGCATGCATAACGCTCTTGTATCAGAATGGCTGCTCTGATGTTTTATAGAAGAATATTTTGCTGTGCCACATCTTAAGACTTCTCACTCCCTGTCTGTGGCTCTCAGCTCAAAGCCCATTGGTTCCTACTGAACACTGTAAGTCTTTAAAAACACATATATCGTTTAATTTTGAGATAAAAAACAACAACAGTCCAGTAATTTCCTAAAACAGCTGGTACTGGTAGTTTTAATCAAACAGGAGGAAATAGTGCATTTGTTGGGGGACTATTTTTTTACGGTATTTATTCAAAATAATGATAGAACATCACCAGGCTTATCCTAAATAGCACAACAGAGCTGGAAATGTCTCTCAGTTTACACTGAGAATCAGACCACAGTGTCTGTCCTCTCTCTCTCTCTCTTCACACAGTTTGACATGAACGGCATGTGTAACCTTTTCCATCTGGTGTCTCGACACCCCCCATCTCCCTGTTTCCCCTCTCCAAACCACCACCTCCACCCCCCCTCTCATCAGTCCTCCTTTGTGCCTTTGCTGTAGAAATAACATGCATCTGATTTACAGTTCTGTGGTTTTAAGATTTCTTCATATGGCAAATTTAGACCAGGCTGTCAATATCCTGACCTCTGTGTTGCTGTTCAGGTAGATTTTTTCTGTAGTAATCATCCAAACGGGGTTATGTTACAGCAAATTCAAATATGGATTCCTTTTTATAATACTGTGCTATGATACTAGAGCAAACTAGCTCTACACTAAAACACAAAAGCAACAACTGCCTACTAGTAGTGCGTACTGATCTGGCCCAAATGTTGCATTTAGTTGTTAAGGAAAAACTCAGGAGCAGCACAACTCATTTCACATACGTGAAGAAGGTTTGGGAGACTTATGACTTACACACAAGTATTTATTGAACACTTAATTGAGGAGACAATTAAGCAGGCAGTACAGTATAACCAGTATGTGTTATTGAGCCATGCTGTCCCAACTCTCTGAAGTTCCGGTCCTCCTGAAGGTCTATTTAAACTCATGCTGGAGGCGTTACATTTAGCTGAACCTTTAAGGTAAACAAAGATATTGCAGGCGCCGTAAACACAGATGCTAAAGCCTAGTTCAGTCTCTCTCTCTCTCTTTCTCTCTCTCTCTCTCTCTCTCTCTCTGTCTCTCTCTCTCTCTCTCTCTCTCTCTTTCTCTCTGGGAAGTATATAACGTGATAACAGCCCAGTTATGGTAGCGAGTAGTGTTGAAAATCCGAAAATCCGCGTAAGGAGGTTGGTCGGGGTGGTGGGTGGGTCAAACAATACAGGACTTTCATCCCGGAGACCTGGGATCGCGTCCCGCGTGTGGTAGTTCCTTTCCGCGTTCTTTTTCTCCTAACCACAACCATCCCATTGTTGTCGCCGTTGTTGTCGCCGTTGTTGTCGCTGGCGTGCAGCGTTTAATTTCGCCGTTGTTATGCCCAGCTGCAGCCCAGTCGCATGGCAGTTGGTGAAATAGTAACGTTACAATTTCGTGGTGACCATCACGAAATAAAGTAGAAAGTCGTTTCCCTGTACACGAATCAATAGATCAAAATAACGTGACCATTTCACAAACTGCCGTGAGACCGGGTTGCCTAAAGTGTGACACTGTCATGTGACCCAGATAATGTAGTAACACAAGTACACAGCCTATGAACTATGAAAAAAATTCTAACTGTATCCCCTCCTTGTCATTTTTTTGTTGCTCTGACCGTGTATAGGATCAAGTGCCAACAACTAGCATAGCTTTAGCTCAACGGTCTGACCAACAAGCACTTATATAATTACAATTTGGCATATCCAATCAAAATCCACAATAACCATCAACAGTCATACCTTAGGACCTTAGCTAATGTTAGCAATTAATTGCGGTTAACCAAAGAAACCGTGATTATGTAAAACATATTGACAATTATGTAATAATTGTTACAGGCGTAGTTATGATTGTAAACTGTGCCCTGCTAGCATGATCTATTGGCTTAATGTCAAGATGCAGGACATAACAGCATATAAAAAGCAGTCAAGTTGACTTCTTTTCTTGCTAGCTAGAACATTGATATTTTTTGTATGTAACGCTGCTTTTGGTGCAGTTTCCCTGTCGGGACTTTTCTGTACATCTCAAAAGCAGAAATCAGACTGAAAAGTTGAACACTGCACTTGCAATAGTATTTTTGAACGGTAGATGTGTAATCCAATCCTGTTAATCTAATAACGTTTTGCTCTGATTTGGACCTCAATTAGACTGCGATAACCGAGTTAAGGTGTTTACACGAGTGTTGCAATAATCACAGTTTTGCCTCAATCTGGTTATAATCAAGTTATCAGCGGGCATGTAAACCACAATAACTTGAAGAGGGAAGATGAAGGTCGCAGTTAACCCCAAACACACACAGGTTTAAGATATGTGCATTTAAGAGTCTTGTGTGGTTGCGCAGCAACAACAGCTGTATTTCCCAGTATTTAGTTGCCTTCTGAAAACCCCCGTGTTCAACTAAACTTCCATTGCCAGACTTAATTCCAAAGCGCTGCGGAGGAAGGTCGGGCAACAGGAGCATACGCTCCTGGATAGGAGAGAAAATGGTCAGAGGTTGTTTGCATTTCTTTAAACCAATCACAATCGTCATGGGCAGCGCTAAGCTCCGGACGTAGCAATGGTGGCTCGGCAAAAGAGTCTCGGTTAGGAACTTGTTTGCACCCCGCAAAAGAAAACGCCACATACAATATTAAATGACGTTAACTGACCACTACTGCGTAATCACTTGTTTACACCCTCAAAGCTAGACTTAGCTTTCCGAGCTTGGCATTCAAATGGCATCTGCTACATACAAGACCTTTACATAGATGGGGCATTTGCCTCTTATAATCAGCTCTCAGAAAAATTTAACCTCAAGACCTCTGACCATTTCCGCTATCTTCAGATAAGACATTTTGTTCAACATACTGTAATTATCAGGCTTTTCCCCCATTTGTCAACCTCAACACCACTGGATGAATTACTGGCCATTGCAATGCCACATAGAGGCACCATCTCCCTCATTTACAGCTTCATAAGCGGCATAAACCCACAGACAGTAGCTAACATAAGAGCATTTTGGGAAGAGGACCTGGGCTTCAGTTTTTCAGAGGATGAATGGAGCAAAATTCTGAGGCTGGTGCACGTTTCTTCACCATGCTCCAGACACGGCTTGCTACAATCTAAAATTGTTCCCAGGTTGCATTTCTCCAGGGTGAAACTGGCAAAACTGTTCCCCTCTCCAGATCCATCATGCGAAAAATGTCAAAGTGCTCCAGCTAGCTTAATACACATGTACTGGGCCTGCCCTCGCTTACAAACATTCTGGGAGGCGGTATTTACATCACTTAGGGACGCTTTAGGCATTGCTATTGAAATCCATCCAGTCACGGCGTGATGTGGGACCAAGCCTGTTGACTCCCACTCCCGGTGGTCAGGAAAATCTCACACAGGGGGGACATTTACAACTTTACTAGCCCGACGCCTTATCCTGCTGAATTGGAAAGGCCCAAAATCTCCATCCCACACCAGGTGGCTTAAAGACGTCATGTATCATTTGAAGTTAGAAAAGATGAAATACTCACCCAGAGGAAACGTGGGAGAATTCGATTCTACCTGGGGGTCTTTCATGGACTATTTTGATGAGGTTTCTGCAGCAGACTGGGAAGAGGTTTAGTGCTACCTTGAGGATAACTAAATGACTTGCCTGTATTTAATTATTAATTTTTTTATTTCACTTTTTCATTTTATATATATATATATATTTAATTTTTTTTCTTATGCTTCTTTATGCATCATTTTGCCTGTGTGTAGGATATACTCTACCTTGTCTTTTTGTTTGTTGGCGGCAAAATGTAGGCTCAAATGTCAGTCCTTCCAGAAAAATGCAGATGTTTTTGTGATTGTTGCGGGCAAAAATCCTTGATGCGCGATGGAATATGCTATATGATATTTACGCAATTTTATGCATGAAATTGCGGGGATCTTGCAAAAACTGCGGTTTGATGAAAAAGAGAAAAAAAAATTGATTCCCCCAACACCCTGCTTGTCGATGATGGTCACATAATTACGTCACTTCATAATGTTCCCATGGCAACAGGGGAAAATGGCTGCTCTTGTGTGAAGTAAACGCAACATTTTTCAACTTTCGGCTAAGATATATTATGGGACTTTTTTTGCAATGTAAATGCGGGGATTATGAAATCATGCAAGCCCCGCATATTTTGCGCGGAAATCGGCAATTTATGCGGTGAAAGTGCAACGTAATTGAAAAAATGCAGACTTTGGCTTATTATGCATTGAATTATGCGATCGCATAATCGTGTTTTTCTGGAGGGACTGAAATGTATACGGATAGGTTGCGAGGATGCATGGGTATTGGGGAGTAGGTAGAAGACGTTTGTGTAGGTAATGTATATTGTGCTGTATATTTGTGTATTTATTATTTAGGGGTGGCAGTAGCTCAGTCCGTAGGGACTTGGGGTGGGAACCGGAGGGTTGCTGGTTCAAGTCCCAGTATGGACCAAAGTACAGAGTGTGGATTGGTAGCTGGAGAGATGCCAGTTCACCTCCTGGGCACTGCCAGGTGCTCTTGTGCAAGGCACCGTACCCCCCCAACCGCTCAGGGCACTAGTCCAGCACTGGCAGCCCACTCACTCTGACATCTCTCCATTTGTGCATGAATAGGTCCTGAGCATGTCTGTGTGTATTTCAGGCCTGTGTGTAGTGATTTATAACAAACAGAGTGTAAATTGTAATTTCCCCACTGGGGATCAATAAGCAGTATAATTAAATTATTAATTATGTACTTATGTAGTGTAATTATAGCACTATTGTGCTATATACAATTTTATAGAAAACGTGTGAAAAAAAATACACAATACAGTAACGTGAGCTATTGAAATTATCTGGATAATTATCTGGTTAAACGTATTTTGCCCTTCTATTTTGTCCATAGCTAATACCAGAAATCAGTCCCAGAACGTCCCAGTTAGAGAGTTAACGCTGTAACGTATTCTTTGTAAATCTTTACAATCATTCCCTGAACGAGCCAAGCAGGCCTGCCTTGTTGCACGATCCTTATCCTCCCTAAAACTTGCCATGTTCAGCGTGTAACGTTGCTCAGAGGTTCTGGTTAATGTCGCTCGATGCGACCGAGGTTTAAAGCTAACACAAAGAGAGTGGAGAGTGAGGGACATCCCGTAAATATCGAAATATCCCGAACCTGAACCGTCGTCTATTCCTGCAGCTAATGTCTTCCTCTCTTCTCTCCTCTCCTCTTCCTCTCGTGTCCCAAGCTTCCTCCTTAACTCTGTAAATCATCACACAACAAGTTGGTAAGGCTACTGGGACGTAAAGTTTTCCAGTTCCTTTTCCCCGGGCAGATACACAGCTCTCCTGGATCTCTGCATATTTAAGATCCCTAGCTGCAGATATTAGATTTGTTGAATTTTCCAACTGTAGCTTTTTAATTATTCACTGCTCTGAATCGTATCTTCTTCAGGGTTCTCAAAAACACGTGTGCACATATGTCCACATGCACAAACACATACACACGTTTTCTTTGCTTGTTTGGTATTTATATCTCGGTGCATCATTTGGGGAATTCCTCATGTTCATAAATTCCCCTACATGCAGTGCAGCAAGCTCTGTTTGATGCTTACTACTACTCGCATAAATGTTGGATGAACTCATCAATACAGCTACAGACTTGAGAGTTGGAAACAAGTAAGACTTACATGTAAGTCATAAAAATGAGGACTTGGACTTGTTCCCTATATTGGACATTTTTCCCTAAATAATTCCCGATACTGAGATCTGACCTGGTAGAATCTCCATCTTTAGGGTTACTCAACTGTTCTGCTGACCGGCTTTACACTTAACATTTTCTCAAATTACGAATTACTCTAATTTGACTTGGACTTGCCCCAAAAGACTTTAAAACTGCTCTACAGACTTGAGACTTGACTTGGACTTGCCTTAATCGTCTTGAGACTTGATTTGACTTGCCTCACAGGGGTTTAAAATCTTTGCTGACGGACTACAGACTTTACTTGGACTTGTGTCAAATGGCTTGAGACTCGGCGCGACCAAAATTGTTCTGCTGATGGACTTTAGACTGAACATGAGACTTGACTTGTCTGAAATGACTTAAGATTTCACTTGGACTTGCCCCCAAAATACTTTTAAACGTCTCTGCTGACAGGCATAAAACTTCACTTAGACTTGTCTCAAATGACCATTAAACTGCTATGCAGACAGACTTTTCACTTGACTTGGACTTACTGTTACTTACTGTAGGTCCTAAATGACTTAAGATTTAACGTAAATCTGTCTTAACAATTGCTCTGCTGATAGACTTAAGACTTGAACTTGTCTCGAAAGACTTTAAAACACCTCTGTTAATCCATCAGATCACATTTCACATCAGACCTCTGTTTATCACTCAGACCTTTTTTGATGTTGCTTAACAGCATCTCCATTTCGTTGTCGTTACGTTTAAAAGACAAGTCGTATCTTCCCTGTTGTTACGTCCGTCTCAGGCATCATCCACCAGATGAAGGGGGAGTACGACGCAGCACTAAAGCTCCACAAAGCCCACCTGTCCTTCGCCCAGGAACTGAGTGATTACGCTGCCCAGGGGAGGGCCTACGGCAACATGGGCAACGCCTATCACGCACTCGGCATCTACGACCAAGCTGTCCGATACCACCGACAAGAACTGCAGATCTCACTGGAGGTGAATTTCCTGCCGCACTCTTCACAAGCAACGTGTAGACGCTCACGTGGGAAACGGACCTTTGACATCTTGTTTGTGTTTCAGGTGAATGACCGTCCGTCCCAGGCCTCCACCCACGGTAACCTGGCTGTAGCCTATCAGGCGCTGGGCGCTCACGACCGAGCTCTGCAGCACTACCTTCACCATCTCGCCATCGCACGAGAACTCCGGGACACTCAAAGCGAAGCAAGAGCACTAGGCAAGCTAGACAAAGAGAGATATGCTTTGAGGGACAGAAGAGCGGGAATTTGTGATTGATTAAAAAATGTGTTGTTCTTTTTTGTAGCAAACTTGGGCAACTTCCACAGCTGGAGAGGTGAATACGCTCAGGCTCTGCCGTACTACCAGCAGTACCTGGCTCTGGCGCCGGGCCTGCAGGACCTGGAGGGAGAGGGGAAGGTTTGCCACAACCTCGGCTACGCTCACTACTGCCTCGGACAGTACAGAGACTCTGTCAGGTCAGTGTCTAAACTCATCTCATTGTGTGAAGGGAATGTGTTTTTTTGTTTTTGTGAAGGAACAACTTGTCATCCTTGTTAAAAACTACTTTTTAGCCTGTGGAGATTTCTAAAGATAATAAATGTGTGACTTTTGGGACAAAGCATCTCAAATATTTCCATTCGATTGGATGGCGCAGCCATTAAAAAAACGTGGGGATTGGTGATCTCCCTCAGACTTCAGATTGTTTTAAAGAAAAGCTGGAACAAGCTCACACAGAACATATACTGTAGTGTCAAACTGGGGAATAAGGACCTTGAAATTACTGAAGTGGGGAAATAATGTCAAAGGGTTATTGTTATGATGCATAATTTAGTGTACCGTATATCTAAAAACGTGCGTGCACATAAATGTTCTGTTAAAGAAATGTTTACTTCATGCTTTTCCAGGTTTGTGTTTTTATGTCATTTTTCATCCATCTCCTAGGTATTATGAGCAGGACCTGGCCTTGGCGAAGGACCTCCAAGACAAATTAGCTCAGGCAAAAGCCTACTGTAACCTCGGTCTGGCCCACAAAGCACTGGGGGAGTACAAGAAAGCCGAGGAATGTCAGAGATACCTGCTCTCTCTGGCACAAGCTTTGGATAACACACAGGTCACCGACTACTGCTGCTGTGTTCACTAACTGTAAAAAAATAAATAGTTGTTCCTCTTCACACAGGAAGAGGTTGTTAATCATTTGTTGTATTTGTCAGCAGGCGGTTTTCAGGGCCTTCGGGAACCTGGGGGATGTGTGTGTGTGCCGGGGTGATCTCCCCGGAGCGGTGAGATTCTACCAGCAGCAGTTGAGTCTGGCTCAGAAGGTCAACGATCAGAAGATGGAGGCGGACGCCTACTCAGCACTTGGATCAGTTCACAGGTAGTCTTGATTGCCAGACCTGTCTCCACAGCGCTGCGGAGTAAGGTCTGGCATCACAGATACATTCTGGGATTGGAGGAAAAAAACACCCTGGGTTGTTTGCATTTCTTTAAACGCCACATACAATATTAAATGAAGTTAACTGTTCACACAATATAGTAATGTGAGCTGTTTAAATTAGATGGATGCATTGTTCGCCGTAATTTTCTCTTAGCACTGTATTCTTTGTAAATCTTTACAATCATTCGCCGAAAGAATGCGGCTGGGTTAAAAAAAATGGATTTTTTTCTACATTTTGGCAGGGGAGAAACTGGCATGGCCCTTTTCAAAAGGGTCCCTGACCTCTAACCTCAAGATATCTGAATGAAATCTCACTCATTAGTCACTGTCTGTAGAGTCTGTAGAGCTGCACTTTATTGTGTGTTCATGTTAAATAAAGGGGTCAAGTGTGGCCGGGTTAGCTCAGTTGGTAGAGCAGGCGCATGTATGTAGAGGTGTATGCCTCAACGCAGGAGGTCCAGGGTTCGAGAAGAACCCAGCAGGTCTGCCTTATGGCACGATCCAAATTTTCTTCAAAACTTGCCATTTTCAGCTCTCAGTTTGTCGTTTTTTCCCGAAGCAAAGGGATTTTGAGAACAGCAACACACAGAGAGCGGAAGGTGAGGGAAAAAGCCTTACAGAATGTACTTTGTACTTGAATATACTTTCGCTGATCCAGACTAGTTCACAGGTAAGTCGATAGATATTTTTAAACTGTGTGCTCTTCCTCTTCTCTTACCTCTCTTCCTTTCTCTCTTTCAGGCTGCTCCGCCAGCTTGATACAGCCCTGTCCTTCCATAGCCAGGAACTGACTGTCCGGAAGGATCTAGGTGATCAGCAGGGGGAGTGCCGCGCCCTTGGCCACCTAGCAGCGGTCCACATGGCCCTGGGAGACTATGCTACAACCTTCCAGTGTTATGAGGCCCAGCTGGGCCTGGCGCAGGGACTCAGAGATGCCCGTCTGGAGGCCCAGGTCCACGGGAACATGGGCATCACCAAAATGAACATGGGGGTGTTTGAGGAAGCTATTGGCTACTTTGAGCAGCAGCTGGCCATGCTGCAGCAGCTGAGCGGGACTGAGAGCATGCTGGACCGTGGCCGGGCCTACGGTAACCTGGCAGACTGCTATGACGCTCTGGGAGACTACGAGGAGGCTATTCAGTACTACGAGAAGTACCTGACGGTGGCTCAGAGTCTCAACCATGTCCAGGACCAGGAGAAAGCCTACAGAGGACTCGGCAATGCACACAGGTCAGCAAAACATAGGTTATGCACTAAGTTAGATGAGGAGATCTAAACCACCTTCATGTTTGTATGCTAGGTATGAAGATGCAGACAGCAGCCAGTTAGCATAGCTTAGCACAAAGACTGGAAACAGCTAGGATTGGGTATTGTTTGGGTATATAACGATATCGGTGCTAAAACAATTTTAAAAGACTTTTAAAACAGTGCTGGTGCTTAAACGGTGCCTGAACTGATACTTCGAAAGTCGGTGACTTTAAAGAATGCCTTGTTTATTGCTAAGGCCGTATGGTTAAATTTAAATGATTGATTTAAAATGTAATAACATTAACTTTTTTTCACCAATAAATTGCTGTTAAACAGGAACAAAATAAGAACCACTAGATTGCAGAAGGGTATTTTACAAAATCTTTGAATGCACCATGAGCTTAGGAGGTGCACTTTAACGCACAATTAGGTCCTGTCGGTCTTGTTTCTCCCACAACAGTGGCAGTGTCTATGGTGTCTCAAAGTGCAGCTAGTCTCCTCTGTGTCTTTAGCTGCAGACTGTTGTACATCCCGGTGTTGGAATCCTTTCCAGTTAAATACAGTCACACGTTACAATGTTTAGCTGTTGTATTAAAGCCAGCTACTAGCTAATGGTAAGCTAACGTTACCTGCTGCCAAGTGTAGTGTTAACTGACTGGCCTCACATGCAGCCTACAAGCACCTCTAAAGCTCACTAATTAACACCTTCTCTGTACAAAAAACATTGTGTTTTTTATGAAGTAGTCATGCACACAATCCCACATAACACACACTTATTATATCCAGTTTACAGATTTTGTGTGCGAATGAAAGAAATGAGATATAACACAGCTGTTTCCAGTCTTTATGCTAAGCTAAACTGGGCGTCTCCTTTTTCTGTGTCTTCACTTTAACCATACAGATGTAAAAGTGCTGTCCATCTTCTCGTCTAACTCTCGACAAGAAAGCAAATAAGTGTCTTTTCTATTTCATTTGCGTTTTTTAATTCTCCTCTGCACACCACACTGTCTGGTGGTGGAGTAGGCTGTAGCACATCATTTGCATATATTCCATATTCTTTTAATGAATGCTGAACTTGAAAACTGAATTATATACCCCATTGCAGGCTAGAATACAGCAAGCAAAGACGTGCACATTTGTAGCAGTTAGTCTATCAAAGGTGTCGTTATGCTGTATCTGCACTGTTTCAGAGCTCCAGATTATTTGTTTACATTTGTGTTAATATTTATGCAATGCATATATTTATGTTCTGTGCTCTCCCATTAGTTTGGATATGCCTTCCCACAACAGGGCAAGAATCTCAAATGAGCTTCCCTTGCCTCAAGCATACACATTGTAAATTAGAGTCATGATCGTAATTAAAACAATCATAATTCAACATCAATAACACGCAGCAGGGGTGATGGGAGTAAGGGAAGTTCCCCCGCTTCTTTACAGAGACTATATCCCCACATGAATCTCTCACATTAAACCATACAATTAATGTTCAATGACAAAAGAAAAACGAGGCTTAATGATGTGTTCCC
This sequence comes from Perca flavescens, assembly GCF_004354835.1. Classification (NCBI taxonomy): domain Eukaryota; kingdom Metazoa; phylum Chordata; class Actinopteri; order Perciformes; family Percidae; genus Perca; species Perca flavescens. The sequence continues at coordinate 27,964,618 of NC_041346.1, forward strand.
TTCATCCATCTGTTGTAGTCTGTCTCTGTTCTCTGGAGTGTGAATGAGATGGAAATAAAGAGTCACTGATTTATCTTAATGAACACAGCCTTTGTAGATGTTCCTTCGTTTTACCCTTCTCTCTCGGAGGAACTTTTTACAGCTCAAAATCAAAATTAATCCTTTTGCTTTATTGTTTGCTTTCTTAAATTGCCCATATGGGTCTCTCTGGAAAAAAAGAGTCCTGTAATAGTTGAAAAACCCAGTACTAGTAGTATCAATTTCAATTAAATTTTATTTATAGTATCGAATCATAGCAAGAGTTATCTCAAGACACTTTATAATTAGAGTAGGTCTAGACCACACTCTATAATTTACAAAGAAACTTTTAAAACTACAGGTACTTTTAGATAGGAGTGGAGCCATACACTCATTCAGGGCTCAGCCCAAATCTAGAGGGGGGGGGTCTTTGGGCATGTTCCATTCACGTCAGCCATCAAGCCATTTCATAATAAAATGCCTAAAAGTCTGCGCATCAATTGGAAAAAACATGATAGTTGGCAAGGAAAACAATCCTCCTGTAGAGCCTACATCCTGTTTTGTATCTGATTGTTCTCCAACTGTCTCCATCATTCTACTAAAATGTGAGGGGTGTACTCACTTTTGTGAGATACTGTATGTATATATATATTATACTGTATACAGTCTGTGATTATATATACAGACTGAAGACAGACTGTCTTCAGTCTGTGTATATATATATATATATATATATATATATATATATATATATATATATATATATATATGTATATGTATATATGTATATATGCATATATGTATATATGTATATATGCATATATGTATATATGTATATATATAATTATGAATTCCAAAAAGAAAGTGTTAAACTAAGTTGAAAAACGCTGAAAAACGCAGAAAAAAGCTTCAAAAAGCTTCAAAAACCTAAAAGAAAAAAAATTGGTTAACTTTAAATTTTTGCCCAGGAAAACAACAAGATGCATGGTCGATGAGAAGACAACACAAGAGTCAAAAAATAATGTTACCATTTAATAATGTGCAGCAGGCATGGTAGGAATTTAGCGTGAACAGCATCAGAGAGACGGAGGGGAAATGACACAAAGTTGAAGATATTTTAATATCCTCAAAGATTCAGGGCTTTTGAGAGAATGTTCCTCCACCCATGCTTTTAGTGTTTGCAAGAACAAATCAAACGCAAAGAAATAGATAATCACTTCCTTTGTTTTCCCTCCTCTCTCTTCAGGTCTTTGGGTAGTCTCCAGCAAGCGTTGGTGTGCTTCGAGAAGCGGCTGGTGGTGGCCCATGAGCTGGGTGGGGAAGGAGGGGGCAAGGCTCAGGCTTATTGGGAGCTGGGCACCTTACACAGCCAACTGGGCAACTACGAGCAGTCCCTCTCCTGCCTGGAACACCAGCTCAACATTGCACGCACAGCGGGGGTAAGGATTTACCTGCAAAGGGTTTTTGGTTTCAGCTGCACATTTCTCTCTCTTCTTGCCCTGCTGAATAAGACAAATTATTTTATTTTTTTTTTGGTTGAATGAAAAGTACATTATGCACAGAAAGATGTAGTAAATCCTGCTTTACCTGTCAGGATAAATCGCTGGAAGCAGAGGCAAGTGATGCACTTGGAGGTGTTTATCAGCTGATGGCAGACAACGAGACAGCACTACAGGTTTGTACTAAATCATAATGCATCAGTATTTCCTAGCTCTCAATTAAAGTAGAGTTTGACATTTTGTGAAATACACTCATTTGCTTTCTATTTACCCAAATGTTGTCTTGCTATTGTTTGGCCCCACTGATTAGATCTCTGTTGTTATATTATATAGACATATATATATATGTCTGTGTACACTAAATATGAAGCTACAGCCAGCAGCTGATTAGCTTAGCTTAGCATAAAGACTCAAAGCTGGGGGAAACAGCTAGCTTGGTCCTGTTCAACTTGAGAAATAGTCCAGCACATAGTCTCACGTTAAACCACAAGTTGGTTACCCTTCGGTTTTTGTACAGATTAAACAAACAATAGGTGGGCACCCGGATAGCTCAGTTGGTAGAGCGGGCGCCCATATGTGGAGGGTTTACTCTTAGCTCGCTCAACTATCTGTCCCATCCGAGTTTTCGGTTGCTATTTTGCAGCGGCACCGTGGCTTTGTCCGGCTCTTAGCGCCGCCCAGGACAATTGTGATTGGTTTAAAGAAATGCCGATAAACCAGAGCACGTTTTTCTCCCATCCCGGAATGCTGTGTGGACTCCACAGCTCTGTGGAGGAAGGTCTGGAAAAGCGAGACTAACTTCAGACACACCAAAGCTAGCAGTTTCCCCCTGTTTCCAATCTTAACGCTAAACTAAGCTAACAGTTTGCTAGCTGTAGCTTCATATTTAGCGATATGAGTGGTATCAATCTTCTCATCTAACTCTCTGCAAGAACTGGAATAAGCATATTTACCAAAATGCCGAACTAGCCCTTTAAGTAACGGGGCTGTCCTGCTACAGTGGCACCAGAGGGCTTTGGATATAGCCGAGCAGACGGGGTGCGTGAGGAGCCAGGGCCGAGCCTACGGAAACCTGGGGCTGACCTACGAAGCTCTGGGGAAGTACGAGCGGGCCGTGGTCTTCCAGGAGCAGCACCTGAGCGTGGCGGCACAGACCAACGATCTGATAGCTAAAACTCTCGCCTACGGGAGCCTGGGGAGGACACACCATGCACTGCAAAACTACGCCCAGGCTGTGATGTACCTGCAGGAAGGTGAGAAACTAGATCCTGACAAGATTCAATTCAAGAATTCCCGCAAGAGCATGTATTTTGGTGCAACAGCGGCGAGGAAAGAGAAAGAAGAGAGGAAAAGAGAAAACCACTTGGTTTTAGTATTTCTCTATAAAATTAGAAAGCTGTGGCTAAATGAGCAACAGTTCAAGTTAGGGGGGAAAAAACATCAGGTATTATTTCGTTTAACCCTTGTGTTGTCTTCCTGTCGGCCATGCAACTTTTTTTTTCTGGGTCAGAATTAGAAATTGAAACCTTTTTTTTGTTGGGTGTTTTTGCGACAGTGTCGTCGTTTTCTCGATGTCTTTGTCACTTTTTACGGCCTTTTTGTTACTTTTCTTGACGTTTTTGAAGCTTTTGCTGACATTTTTGTCACTTTTTCCGATGTTTTTGTACATTTCTTTCTGCACTTTTCGGGTTTGACTGCTGTTCCAGGGCACTTTCACGGGGTAAAAGGTTGTGAAAACACAAGTTACGGGTTGCCTGGAACGCAGCATAAGTCACTTTGGGGTGGGCTCTGGGCTTTTTCACTTTTTTAAACAAAAAAGATATACTATAACACAATAAAGGAAAGGGACAAAGCCAAAAGGCATAATATGAGCACTTTAAATGAAATGTACTGTGTGTCCCGTGCCTTTGAGTACATATGATGTATTTACCAGTGACAGGAATGTCCTGGATGCACCATTAGACAAAAGGCAGTTAATAATGGACCGTCGGATACAGAGGACTGTACTCCCACCTGAATCAGCATGCGTCTGGCAGCATCTTTTGATTTCAGCATTTCAGATTTCTTTCAGATTTAATTTCCACAACGTTCAAAAGCAGTCTTGACACGTATCATCAAACTCTCCACTTGTGATGCAAAGAGAGCGCAAAAAAAAAAGTTAGTCACACTTTAACTTCCCCTGCAGACACACAGACTTTGATCTACATGTGTGTATCGTATTAAAGTCGGAGCTGTTCAGACGGGAGAACATTGTGAGTTGTATTTCTGAGGCCGTCCAGAAGCATGAAAGCTATTCCTGAGTCTGCTCGGCTGTTTACCCTGCAGTGGGTTGTAGCTTATCCTCTAAATCAGCGGTTCCCAAACTTTTTAGGCAACGCACTCTACAACCTGACCGGGTTGATGCACCCCCGATCTTTTTTTGATCTTTTCTTTTAATGGCCAAATTAAACTAAGGGGCTTTTGACTTACGTTGGCATGCTTTGTGTTCAGATAAGAGGGCTTCATACAGCTGTTAGCCACAACCTCACTGCACACCACACACTGTAGCTTTGGGCAATCTGCATCACCAGACCCAAATAAGTTTCATCATATTTCCTTTGTTTTCTTCCAGTCTGACGCCCACTCTCGTTGCCTCTTTTCCCTCCTTGCCTGGATGATGAGCAATATGTCCTCTTGATTTGCCTCTGATCTCATCTCTCTCTGTTTCCCGCTCAGTTTCTTCTCCCGGTTCCGGTCCTTCCGGCCCAACGCATCTCTCTGTTTCTCTCGCCTCAGATTCCTCAGTCTCTCTCTCTTTCTCGCCCCTCTATTATGACTTATAACTTCAGATGTCCCACCTGCTAGTTTCCCTGACTTTATCCAGTTGTGTGGTAGATTTGTCCCCTTCAAATAAATATGAAAGCACCCACTCCCCAAAGGAGGTAAAAAAATAACCGTTCAAGGGACTCGAAACACAAGAGCTGTGTCTACTTAAAGAGCACAACAGGAAGTGAAAAATAAAGATAGATTTTAGTTAGACTTAAACTTTGCAGCTTCTGGCTTTAACAAGGTCTCATTCTCTAACAGATTTGTTGTTGTAGATGTACATTATTCCTAAAATGACAGATAGATGCAGCTGCAGATAGTTTTGAACAATACAGGTAAATAATTATTTCCTTTACATAAATAAAAGGCATTTGCATCATAAATTGAATCCAGGAAATTAACTCCCCCTCTATCATGTGTCCCCCCTTCCTCCGATGATCAAACCAAACCTATGCCCCTGTTTACTGGAATCTCTTTTTTTACACATCAACATGGAAATACAGACTAAAGCTGGGACAAAATAAAATACCAACATGTAAGGATGTTTGGGCTCCTTCAGGCTTTATCTGGTCTGTGAGGACATGGTCACGGCTCGTCACTAACCTCACACATCCTCTGGATTTTAATTGATCATTAACTCAACAAGCAGCGAGCAACTGGGCTCCGAGTTGAAGCGAGGACAGCGCCGGAGAAAACATTCATCGCGTCCAATTAACCTCCCCAAATCCCAAAAACACAGATACAGAACATCACAGACAGACAGAGACAGGCAGAGAAACCCAATACTTGATGTTTGATGAGATTCTGCTCAATTTGAGAGCCTAATGAGAACTAATTGCAACCCGACGCGACTGCGTGCGTCTGCACAGCGGGGAAGATGAAACGTATATCTGAGACAAACTGAAGAGCAGAGAGGGGAACATGAGATCTTTGAATTCGAGGCAGCGGGGGATAAAAAAAGACGGGAAGACAAAAAGAGGAACAAAGAGAGAAAGATGGGCTAATGTTGAGCGCCCTGGGCTCAGCACAAGTTGGCTTCAACGCTGCAACAGTTGTCATGCCTGTCAGAGAGATGATTTTCAGATCAGCCTGGAGAAGTTATCGTCTGATGTGCTCTTCACTCCGTCTCTCGGTCTCCCTCTTCCTCTTCAGGTCTGCGGCTGGCGGAGCAGTTAGGTCGGAGAGAAGACGAAGCTAAGATACGCCATCGCCTCGGCCTGTCTCTGTGGGCCGGGGGGAACCTGGACGAGGCCCAACACCAGGTGTGTGTGTGTGTGTGTGTGTGTGTGTGTGTGTGTGTGTGTGTGTGTGTGTGTGTGTGTGTGTGTGTGTGTGTGTGTGTGTGTGTGTGTGTGTGTGTGTGTGTGTGTCTGTTTTACTACATTCGTGGGGTCCAAAAACCGGGGACTACAGTATACTTGTGGGGTCTGCACAGCCTCGTGGGGACCAAAATGCTGGACCCCACGAGTTTAAAGGGCTGTTTGAGGGTTAAGACTTGGTTTTAGGATTAGGGTTAGAATTAGGTTATGGTGAGGGTGAGGGTAAGGGTTAAGGTTAGGCATTTAGTTGTGATGGTTAAGGTTAGGGTAAGGGTTAAGGTTAGGCATTTAGTTGTGATGGTTAAGGTGAGGGTAAGGGTTAAGGTTAGGCATTTAGTTGTGATGGTTAAGGTTAGGGTAAGGATTAAGGTTAGGCATTTAGTTGTGATGGTTAAGGTTAGGGTAAGGGTTAAGGTTAGGCATTTAGTTGGGATGGTTAGGGTAAGGGTTAAGGTTAGGCATTTAGTTATGATGGTTAAGATTAGGGTAAGGGTTAAGGTTAGGCATTTAGTTGGGATGGTTAAGGTTAGGGTAAGGGTTAAGGTTAGGCATTTAGTTGGGATGGTTAAGGTTAGGGTAAGGGGCTAGGGAATGCATTATGTCAATGACGGGTCCCCACAAAGATAGTGAAACAGATGTGTGTGTGTGTGTGTGTGTGTGTGTGTGTGTGTGTGTGTGTGTGTGTGTGTGTGTGTGTGTGTGTGTGTGTGTGTGTGTGTGTGCGTGCGTGCAGTGTTTTCCCTAGCTTTGTGGAAGGCTGACAGTACAGATCCATCTGTCCGACACGACTGAAGCGTGGTGTCGCGACATAAGCCTAATACATTGTCAGTCCCTCCAGGAAAAAAACGCGATTATGCGATCGCATAATTCAACGCATAATCAGCCAAAGTCTGCATATTTATGCGGGGGGGGGCTGCATAAATTGACTATTTCCGCGCAAAATATGCGGGGCTTGCATGATTTCGTAATCCCCGCATTTTCGTTGCAACAAAGTCCCATAATATATCTTAGCAGAAAGTTGAAAAATGTTGCGTTTACTTCACACAAGAGCAGCCATTTTCCCCTGTTGCCATGGGAACGTTATGAAGTGAAGTAATTACTCGACGTGAAAAGCAGGGTGTTGGGGGAATCACTTTTTTTTCTCTTTTTCATCAAACCACAATTTTTGCAAGTTCCAGCAATTTCATCGTATAAAATTGCATAAATATTCCGCATATTCCATCGCAATTTTTAAGAAAACGTTCCGCATAATCAAGGATTTATCACAAAAAAACTCTGATTGGACAAACATGTCACGTGGGTCTGGCTGCTCGAGAATTTCAAGCCACTTCATTTCAGATCGACAGAGGTCAGTTTGAAAGATTTTCATCTACTTCTATTGGATAGTCGCGTCCGCTTCAACGGATTCATTTGCATAAAGATGGACATCGGCCGGGCTTTTTTGACGCGCAGCATTTTTTGAAATGGATGCTTTTCGGGCGCGTTAAAGACGCTTGACGTCACCCATAGGGATAAAGTGTATATATATATATATATATATATATATATACATACATACATACATACATACATATTTGGGCGGGGGGTTTAGGCGTCTGTCCTCCAGAAAATGTAACATTTTTCAATAATATTTAAAAAAAAAGCAATGGCCCCATACATTTTGTGTCTCTTTCTGGGTTTGTTTGCGTCTCGTTTTAGTCATGTTTTATCGTTTTTTGGTCCTTTTCATTTTCTCTGGGGTTGTTTTGAGTCTCTCTAGTCAGATTTGTTCCCTTTTGTTGTAGTTTTGTGTCTCTTTTCACGTCATTTTGCACTGCTATTATCACCGTATCTATGTCTGAAATGTTGGAAAAGCTAGAGCAGATTAAAAAAAAAAAGCTTAAAAGACAAAACTTAAAGCTAGAATGCTTTCAAAGCCAACACCGGTACTAGTTTTGACACTGTGTGTGTTTGTGTGTAACCTTCCATGCTTTAGCTCAGTTCCCGGTCTGATAGAGAGAACAGAAGAGCAGCAGAACATCCTCATTCTTCAGATTGTTGTGTATCTGTAGTGCCCCCCAGTGGTTAGTAACGTAACTAAACACTCTCTTCTCAGGTTGGAAATATTAAAATCCTTCCTCCTTCTGATTTAAAATAATGTGTTTCATACATACACACACACACACACTCATGTGATGTGAACATGTAATTCTTCAGTGAACAGTCTGATGTGTACACGCATCAGTGTGATGTCTGTCTGTTGTCTTCCGTGTTCCAGTTGTACCGGGCGTCCGTGTTGTTCGAGACGATCCGTCACGAGACGCAGCACAGTACGGATAACAAGCTCTCTCTGTTTGATCTGCAAACCAGCTCCTACCAGGCTCTCCAGAGAGTCCTCGTGAGCCTAGGTGAACTAACTGTCCGCATTCCTCCTGATATTTCCTTAGTGTTAATCAGTTTTCTCACCTTTCCTTTCTCATGTTCTCTCTCTCTCTCTCTCTCTCTCTCTCTCTCTCTCTCTCTCTCTCTCTCTCTCCTGTGTGCCTGTTAGCGATGCACAAATTATCACCTGAAGTCTGAGTGCTAATTTCAGGGTTTCCGTGGCGTCTCAAAAAGTCTTACATTTAAATCAAAACAAAATTTTAGGCCATTAAAGTCTTAAAAAGTATTGTGTTTTATTCTTCAGCTATGGGGAAGTGCAGGTTTACCGATACTTGGCTTGAGAAAACTGAATTTAGGGCTTAGTTGATGTTTTAATAAAGTTCTTAGCTTTCATTCATAATGGCCTTAAAAAGTCTTAGATTGACTATGTTAAACCTGCAGAAACGCTGTAATTTAGACCTTCTGTCCTCCCTCTCAAATCCTAATTTTACATCTTGTGTGTTACCGTGCGTCGCAGGCCGGCACGATGAGGCGCTGGCCATAGCGGAGCGAGGGCGAACGCGAGCCTTCGCCGATCTCCTGGTTGAACGCCAGAAAGGGAGTCAGCAAGCAGCGAGCGCTGACCCGTACATCCCTGTTACCGTGGAGAACATCCTGGAGACGGTCAACGGTCAGAGGGCCATGGTGCTCTACTATTCTCTGGCTGGAGGCTTCCTGTACAGCTGGCTCATATCTCCAGGGACAGGTACACACACACACACACACACACACACACACACACACACACACACACACACACAGACATACATAGACACACACACAGACAGACATAGACACACACACACACACAGACATGCACATAGACAAACACAGACACACGCAGATAGACAAACAGACACATACACAAACACACACACAAACACACACATGTATACACACACACACACACACACAGACAGACACGCACATAGACAAACACAGACACACGCAGATAGACAAACACAGACACATACACAAACACACAGACACACACACACACACACACAAACACACATGTATACACACACACACACACACTCACACACACACAGACATAGACACACACACAGAGACACACAAACATACACACACACACACACACACAGAGACAGACATAGACACACACAGACACACACATACACACAGATACAGACACATACACACACAGACACGCACAGACACATACACACAGACAGACATAGACAACCAGACACACACATACACACACACACTCACACACACAGACAGACATAGACACACAAACACACACACACACACAGAGACACACACACGAGTGCCGAGTGTACTGCACACACATAATAAATTACAATCCACCAATTTTATGCACATAGCCCAGACCCTACGATTTAGTCCTAGGAACCTTCGACATGTACGGTAGATAGAACTGCCGACTTTCTGATTACTGGTGAACTGCTCTACCTCCGGATCCACAGCCGCCCCTTGTTTAGAGGAAGTTATACAAATGTTTTTGGTTAAAAGGTTAAGTGGATGGTTCAAATGTTGCACTTGTATATTCACAATCCATCAGAGCAAGATTTTGATCGCCCGGGCAGCTCACCTGGTAGAGCGCACGCCTAAATACAGAGGCTCAGTCCTCAACGCTTGGTCTGCTGGTTCGGTTCCGACTTGGGGCCCTCTGCTGCATGTCATTCCCCCTCTCTCACCCCTTTCATGTCTAAGCCGTCCTGTCACAAATAAAGACCTAAAATGCCAAAAAAATTAAAAAATCTTCGAAAAATACAATTCTAATGGGTTCATTTCTGTGACATTAACCGAGCTCAGTCATTCTCCTCAGTGGACGAACCCTTTTATTTAGGACTCCCCATGATCTTTTCTTTCTTGCGCCACCCTCAGGCCAAAATTTCAACCACGTGCGCACTTAATCTCATGATCTGACAGTCGTGACATTTGAGGACATTTGTGCACCGAAGGGAATAAACCTTTTGGATTTTAAACACGTTTTGACCTTAATGTCCACATGGCCTATTCCTCTCAGGCCACCCTCAAGGGAACGCCATATTTGTAGCCCGACTGCTTTTGCATTTGAGGTTTGCAGCTTCTAAGATCCACTCCCTACCAGGGCTTTAGACTTTTAGCCTTGTTAATAATTAAGACATTTCCCAAAATATGCCCTGCATACCGAGTTTGGAGCAATTTTGAATTGTTTCACAGCGCTGCACGACCAGCATTAAAGTAGATCCTTGTCCCAGTTTTTTTTGTTTTGTTTTTTTGTGCCGATAACATTTTTTAAGTGGTCCCAGCTGTCAAGACTACAATTGAGTAAAGTAATTGGTTGTATTTGAAGCAGGACGTTTTACATCAAATCACAGTAATGATGTTAACCCATGAATCGGACAAAACACAGGTAACTTAGTGATATCCCTGTAGTTGTGGTGTTGACCGGTCTTGAAATAAAATCCCGAGTCCTCTTTTTCCAAGACGGAGACAAGACGGAGACCTTCTAAAAGTAGTCTAACCCAACACTGCAGCGGGCACTAACTCACTCGTGTTCTTCCTGAAATGCTACGCCAGGTATTGTGAAGTTTAACGAGGTGTATCTGGGCGAGTCCGGACTGGAGGAGTTCCAGGATGGTGGAGGTGGGAGCCCACAGGGTGGAGGAGGAGGAGGAGGAGGAGGAGGAGGAGGCCCTCTGTCTCTGGAGCAGTACATCTGCAACGCTCGAGAGGCTCTCGGAGTGGACAGCCATTACAGCAGGTTTGGACTTTTTTTACTTACAGTCACTTACTTTGCGAGATGATTTGATTTTCAGTCGTTAATGGAGAAAGTAATCCTTTATATGAAAGAAAATATATATTCTAACCAAAGGTTTCTCAGCTGTTTTTTTTAGTATTAGGTGTCCTTAATAACATACTAAAAGTTTACCAAAGTTTCACCACTAGAAAGGTATAATTTTCTAGATGGCGTCCAAGGTGGGCAGGAGGCCCTTAAAGTATCCTAACTCCTTCATTATTTGACCTAGCCAAGTCATTGTGAATCCATTGGACTTGTCTAAACTGCACTGACATGATTACATACTTATAGAATACATGATTTTGTGAGATTACTGTACTGTTTGGGGTGAACAAATTAGCCTTTGTCATGTAACTCCTACTCAGTACGTGTTTTTGGACACATACCCTTTTTTTTTTGCTAAAATACAGACTTGACATTCAATGTAAAAGTTATTACACCCAAAAGTAACTTAAATTGGAGTTGTATTAGCATATGAATCCATAATGAAAATAATCATTAGTTAGTAGTTCAAAATGAGCTCCAGCTCAACCAACTCCGGCTGGAAAATCCTGCTTTTACATTAATGCATGAGGAATAATAATCAAATGATAAAAGTATGACATATCAATTCAATTCAACAACTTTATTAATCCCACAAGGGGCAGTTAGTTAGGAGCAGCTACTGACAACAAACACACACATAACAACACACAAGCCTACATAGGATTATTAGGAACACCCTACTAAGACCATGTTTGACCCCCTTTTGCCTTCAGAACTGCCTTAATTCTTGGTGGCATTGATTCAACAAGGTGCTGGAAGCATTCTTTAGAAATGTTGGCCCATATTGAGAGGATAGCATCTTGTAGTTGATGGAGATTTGTGGGATGCACGTCCAGGGCACGAAGCTCCCGTTCCACCACATCCCAAAGATGTTCTATTGGGGTGAGATCTGGTGACTGTGGGGGCCATTTCAGTACAGTGAACTAATTGTCATGTTCAAGAAACCAATTTTAAATGATTGAAGCTTTGTGACATGGTGCATTATCCTGCTGGAAGTAGCCATCAGAGGATGGGTCCATGGTGGTCATAAAGGGATGGACATGGTCAGAAACAATGCTCAGGTAGGCTGTGGCCTTTAAACCATGCCCAATTGGTACTAAGGGGCCTAAAGTGTGCCAAGAAAACATTCCCCACACCATTACACCCCCACCACCAGCCTGCCCAGTGGTAACAAGGCATGACGGATCCATGTTCTCATTCTGTTTACGCCAAATTCTGACTCTACCATCGGAATGTCTCAACAGAAATCGAGACTCATCAGACCAGGCAACATTTTTCCAGTCTTCAACTGTCCAATTTTGGTGAGCTCGTGCAAATTGTAGCCTCATTTTCCTATTTTTAGTGGAGATGAGTGGTACCTGGTGGGGTCTTCTGCTGGTGTAGCCCATCCACATCAAGGTTGTGCGTGTTGTGGCTTCACAAATGCTTTGCTGCATACCTCGGTTGTAACGAGTGGTTATTTGAGTCAAAGTTGATCTTCTATCAGGTGGAATCAGTCGGCCCATTTTTCTCTGACCTCTAGCATCAACAAGGCATTTTCGCCCCCCAGGACTGCAGCATACTGGATGTTTTTCCTTTTCCAGACCATTCTTTGTACACTCTAGAAATAGTTGTGTGTGAGAATCCCAGTAACTGAGCAGATTGGGAAATACTCAAACCAGCCCATCTGGCACCAGCAACCACGCCACGCTCAAAGTTGCTTAGATCACCTTTCTTTCCCATTCTGACATTCAGTTTGGAGTTCAGGAGAGTCTAGATCTGGACCACACCCCTAAATGCAGTGAAGCAGCTGCCAAGGAATTGGTTGATTAGATAATTGCATTAACGAAAAATCTTACAGGTGTTCCTAATAATCTTTAAGGTGAGTGTATATATTGACCTCTCCACAGCCTTTGATACAATCTCCCATACTATTCTCCTCAACCGCCTATCCCATCACCTTGGTAGCACTGGCACAGCTCTCTCCTGGTTTCAGTCTTACAGCCCCATCATCCCTCTGGAACACCTTCCCTGCAGATATTCAAAATGCTATTCACCTGGACCGTTAAAAAAACACTCCTGAACAGCGCAACAAAGCAGCTGTTGTTCCTGTACGTCGTCGCTCATTTAAACACAAAGGGAGGCAAGTGAGCAAAAGAAGACAGAGGAGCCACACGCTGCATGTCATCCGTCTTCCTTTCCTGCTGCTCGCTGCTGCCATATTTCCTTACATTCAATTATCCCGCCCGCAACTTTCAGGCCTTGGTTGGCACCACTTTGTAAATCACAGCCATGTGTCGTGTCAGCAAATGTTCCCCCACACAAACTACGTCTCAACTTTCTGTGGAAACCACTGCAGTAGCCAGCAGCCATTCATTGAACAGAGCATTTCCTAAAAGACTGTGGCGTGTGTGTGTGTGTGTGTGTGTGTGTGTGTGTGTGTGTGTGTGTGTGTGTGTGTGTGTGTGTGTGTGTGTGTGTGTGTGTGCGCGTTAATGCTGCGGCAAGCGTGGAGCCTCCCTCCATTTATCTGTGACGATTATGAATCCTGCTCATCCACAGCGTGAAAAAGTATTTGCACATATGCAACATTAAAATGCTTTTCCAAGCCAGCGCTGGCGTTTTCACTCCTCTCGAGCATGTAGAAACTGCTATTTTAACACAAATCAAATCTCCCTGAACTGTGAAAGGTGCCGCCAGAGGATTCCATTAAAAGTAATGGCCTTTGCTAATGGCAGAGTGCTGTGATTAATTTCTGTAAAGATACTCTCCTCATTCTCTCAAAGAGGCGTCCCTGCCAGCACGTTCACCTTTACACGTTAACTTGCTTTTGCATCCAGTTTGGTCCTCAAAATTATTATTACAATTATTTTTTCCTGATGTTTAAAAGTGAGTTTATGTAACTTTTGAAAGAAGAATTAAACATTATTTGTATATATATTAATTAAAGAATACTCTTAAGAAATAACAAATTCTTCTCTTTGCAAATGTAGGGCCCTATTTTAACGATCTAAGCGCATCTCCCATTCCCTTTTAAAAGCCAGGCGCATTTGTACCTCGGCGCATTGCTGTTATGATGGAGGATTTACACCGTAATGTTTTTATTTGTAATCTTCTGCGTGTGTGTGTGTGCTGCTGCGCTTCCCTGTGTGTGTGTGTAACAAGCATAGTGTTCGCACGCTGTGCACGAGCCTAGGAGCATTTTACTAATGCTCTGTTAAAATAACAATGAAATGTTCTATTGACTTTAGACCAGGTTTTTGTTGGTCAATGGCGCGATCACTTCCCACTGCCTCAAGATAGCAATATGCCCAGAATGCACCTGAACACACCTCCCTGTAAGACCAGCACGCCCATGGGCGCACAGATGGGGGCAGGTGCATTTGCTATTTAAACGACGAGGGCGCTGGACAGGTATTGACAACTGTGTCGGTCTTAAACTAACAAAGACACACTATTCGGTCTGTTATGACCACTAGCTTGCGGTGGCTAATGTTAGCAAACTTTAGATAGATAGTGCTGTGCAGTGGTGGAATGTAACTAAGTACATTTACTCAGGTATTGTACAAACTTAAGTACTGTGTACTGAGGTACTTGCACTTAACCAGTAAGTATTTCCATTTTCTGCCACTTTATACTCAGAGGGAAATATTTAAAGCTTTTGTTACTTTGCAGATTCAGATTATTAATACAAATTATAAATCAACTGATACATTATGATGTAAGCTGCCCAGCAGTATATAAAGTCACTAAAATTAGCTCCACCATTACCAGCTGCAATATTAAAGTGATGAACTTTAATGCATCAGTGAATATAATCCAGTAACATCATATATGTTTAAAAATGGGTCATTTTGCATAATTAATATAATTGATGATAAAATTAGTATGTTTACTTTTGGTACCTATAAGTATATTTCAATGCTAAAACGTTTGTACTTTTACTTGAGTAAGGTTTTGAATGCAGGACTTTTACTTGTTACAGTATTTCTGCGCTGTAGTATTGATACTTTTACTTAAGTAAAGGATCCGAGTACTTCTTCCACCGCTGCTTAAGACCAAAGTTAACATGGTATTCACGGCTGTACAGTCTCTGGACTGATGTTAGATTAGAGCTGAGAAGATTAGCTTATTAATCGTAACGTTCATGCAGGAAGTTAGTTGAATATTTTGATAATTCATAATTTCAGTCATTTTTCAAGCAAAAATATCTAATTCTCTGGTTCCAGCCTCTCTGACTTTATGACCATTTTCTTTTTGTGCTACTGTTAAACTATGTAACTATTCAGCAAATGTTACAGAATCACTTTAAAGGTGCTGTAGGTAAGCCTTATAAAACTAACTTTTTGTCATATTTGCTGAAACTGACCCTATGTTCCAGTAGAACTACATGAAGCAGGTCATTTAAAAAAAATAAATCCAGCTCCTCTGGCTCCACCTACAGCCTGGAGTGTGATTTGCAAAAATCCACCGCTCCCTGTTCAGATGCACCAATCAGGGCCAGGGCGGGTGTCTAACTGAGTGTCCATCACTGCTCATGCACACGCATTCATTCTCCCTTGCGGGGGGAGGGACTTAGAGACCGCTTTGGGCTTTAGCGGAAAGGGGGGAGGGACTGAGAAGCTGTTGATATTCAAATGTTTTGGCTAAGTCCTGGATCTTCGCAATCCTACCTACAGCACCTTTAATGTTCAATAATTTCTAGGTAGCATAAGTCATCTAAACTAAAATAGAATATTATATGTCAATGAAGAAAACAACCCATATGTTCTGAATCAAATGTACCTTTATTGCTGAATGCTGAGTGCCATGTTTGTGGTGATAGTGCGTTACTGATGCAGTCTGTCTGTGTTACTGTCTACTCCGCAGAGTCGGCTCCAGCAGTGAGACGGAGAGTGAGGCCGGAGATCTGTTAGAGCAACAGTTTGAGGAGCTGAACAACAAACTGACTTCAGCCACCGACCCCACAGGATACTTACGCATGGTGTCCAGAAATAACCTCTTCAACAGGTCGGACTTTGGCTTTTAGCTTTGATTGATTTTTAGCCATGCATGTGGCCTGGCAACGTTGGTCAGATGGTCGGTCGCATCGCCACTTTTGTCTAGATATCTTAACAACTATTTGATGGATTGCAATAACATTATGTACCGACATTCATGTTCCCCAGAGGATGAATCCTACTGACTTAGGTGATCCTGTGACTTTTCCTCTAGCTCCACCATGATGTTCATATTTGTGGTTTTGAGTGAAATATCTAACATATATAATATTGGGTGGATTGGCCATGAAATTTAGGAAATAATTCATCTTCGCCTCAGGATGAACTGTAATAACTTTGGTGACCACTTCACTTATTCTCTTGTGCCATCATCAGGTCAAAATGTTGTAGTATGTCCAATACTTTGGTTTATGACTAAATACCTGCAAAACTAATGACGTTACCATAATCCTCGGCTGAACTTTGGTTTTAATAGGGCTGGGTTTAAAATAATCGATTCTCCATTTAAAAATCGATCTTTGTTCAAGTGATCTTATATAGATTAATAAAATCCTGAAATTGATTTGTTAATATGTGCCTTTTCACCATGGATGTATAAAGGCATCACGTGACAGGCCGGGAGTTGCAATTGCACTGTTTGGCCAATATGTTCAATTTGTTTCAAAGCCCAGCCCACACTTGGGGGTTTTCACGTGGATTCGTCAAGCTGTGACCCAGTTATCGAGCAAAATTTGTATTGTCACTAGAGCTGGGCGATATGGAGAAAATCAAATATCACTAGGGTAGGGTAGGGTTGTATAGTATAATAGGGTTGACTATTGGTGCTTTCACAAAATATTAACACAATGAGAGTTTTGATAAATAATCACCAATAATTTGGATACAATGAATTAAGTGAGTAAAGACAAACAATAGAACAGCTAGAACAGTCTGGTAAGTTTATAAAATGACATCACTTTACTGTAAGGCAGCCTTTAAAACCAGGAAAACACAACACTTGTGTCCTATTACGATATAGCGTAATAGGACTTGTGTCCAGCCTCATAATCAATGTCGATATAATATCGATATATTGCCCAGCCCTAATTGTAACTGAAACTTCCCTAACCTAATTGATAACGAATCGAAAGGGGAATGTAACGGTCGGGATTTTGTGAATCGGAATCGAAGCGATTCGGGAAACCATTGACGACACCCAGGCTTAGTTTTTAGTGCTAAATAGCTACTGTTAGCATGCTAAGATGGGGAACTTGGTGAACATTATACCTTCTAAACATCAGCATGTTAGCCCTGTCCCTGTGAGCATGTTTAGCTCTAAGCACCACTGTGCCTGTCACAGAGCTGCCAACATGGCTTTAGACTTTTGTTATTTCTTTGCTTTCAAACTGTCTAAATATGTATATTCAATATCTGTTGTTTGTATTTTTTAACAGAAGCTGTCAGAGCATGACGAGTCTATACAGCGCCACAGTGTCTCCGGCGAAGGACAGTTTATCATCGCCTCCTTACCGGCCGAGCCACATAGGCAAACCTCCTCTACGAGCCCTTTACGACTTACTCATAGCACCAATGGAAGGGGTGTGTGTGTGTTTTAATATGCAAATAAGCATTTTCCTATTTTATGCTCTTCCTTTTAACTAAGTCTTTCTGTCCCGGTTCGTCTCCAGGGCCTGATGCACAGCAGTGGGCCCGTGGGCCGACACAGACAGCTGGTGTTAGTGCTGGAGGGAGAACTGTACCTGATCCCATTTGCCTTGCTCAAAGGCAGCTCCTCCAATGAGTACCTTTATGAGAGATTCAGCCTCATTTCTGTTCCTTCTTTAAGCAGCCTGGGAGCCACAATCAAGGTGAATCAGTGTTTCCCAAAGCCCAAGATGACATTTTCAAATGTCCTTTTTTGTCCACAACTCAGAGATATTCAGTTTACTGTCACAGAGGAGATAAGAAACTAGAAAATATTCACATTTAAGGAGTGGAATCAAGGAATTTGATTATAAAAATTGTTGGCAATTAATGTAATAGTTGACATCTTTGCAGCCCTACGGTCCATTTAGTTTGTGAAAATTCTCCTATAATATTCAGATTTTGTGTTCAAGTGCGTGTAACAGTGATATGTTTTGTATATTTTCATTTTTTTATGTTGTTTTTTGCTCCTTAAACTGTAGAAAAATCTCTATCTCTATAAATTAGTTCCTCCAGAAAAACGTGATTATCTGATCGCATAATTCATTGCATAATCATCCAAAGTCTGCATATTTATGCGGGGGGGGTGCATTTTTTCAAATATGTCACACTTTCGCCGCATAAATTGCTGATTTCCGCGCAAAATATGCAGGGCTTGCATGATTTCATAATCCTGGCATTTTCGTTGCAAAAAAGTCCCATAATATATCTTAGCAGAAAGTTGAAAAATGTTGCGTTTACTTCACACGAGAGCAGCCATTTTCCCCTGTTGCCATGGGAACGTTATGAAGTGATGTAATTACGCGACGTGAATATCATCGAAAAGCAGGGGGCTGGGGGGAGCGGGGAGGAATCACTTTTTTTTCTATTTTTCATCAAACCGCAATTTCATCACATAAAATTGCATAAATATCATAGAGCATATTCCGTCGCTTTTTTTAAGAAAACGTGCCGCATAATCAAGGATTTTTGCCTGCAACAATCACCAAAAAACTCCGCATTTTTAAGGACTGATAAATATATAAACCCATATCTGATAATCTGTTTTGTCCCTACAGCCTCCTCCTCGCCGCGGTGGTCCCTTGCTTTGTGCAGATGGAGGTTCAGTGGCTGCAGTGGTTGGGGCTCCTCGCCTGCCTCCCTCTGTGATGGACCGCTGGCTGTGGGGCCCATTACCTTCAGCCCAAGATGAAGCTCTGTGGCTGGGGGAACAGCTGGGATGTCACCCCCTGACTGGCGCCAACGCCACAAAGGAGCGCGTGCTCGCGGCTCTGAGTCAGGCGGAGTGCGTTCACTTTGCCACTCATATCTCCTGGAAGCTCGCCGCTCTGGTTCTCGCCCCCAGCCAAGAGCACGCTGGGGGGGAGGGGGCGGTCGGGCGACCCAGGGAGAAGTCACCGTGTGGGGGGTCGACCTCCGGCGAGGCCGCAGGTCGCGATGGAAACATCAGGGGTTCGTTTGCAAAGAGTCACGGCAGCCCAGAGAGACTCGGAGGAGAGGATGAAACCAGCGAGGACGGGGAAAGTGTGTGTGACGTGGAGAGCGTGTGTGACAGTCCGTCACTTCATGACTTCCTCCTGACTGCTGCTGATATCCTGGACCTGTGCTTGAGCGTCAAACTGGTGGTTCTGAGGTAGAGCTGGGCAATATATCAATATTATATCGACATCGTGATATGAGACTAGATATCGTCTTAGATTTTGAATATCGTAATACGACATAAGTGGTGTCTTTTCCTGGTTTTAAAGGCTGCATTACAGTAAAGTGATGTCATTTTCTGAACTTACCAGACTGTTCTAGCTGTTTTATTATTTGCCTTTGCCCACTTATTTATTACATCCATATTACTGATGATTATTCATCAAAAATCTCATGGTGTAAATATTTTGTGAAAGCACCATTAGTAAACACTACAATATCGTTGCAGTATCGATATCGAGGTATTTGGTCAAAAATATTGTGATATTTGATTTTTTTCCATATCGCCCAGCCCTATTCTGAGGTGTACCTTTGACACCGATTTGTGTCCAAATGTCAGGCAAAACCAAACAGAATAGAAAACTAAAGATATTGAAAATGTGCGATATAAAAGGAAGAGTTCCTAGGGGAAACGCTGCAAAGCCTGTAAGGTTCCACCTGACCTCTGACTCCTCGTCTCCTCAGGTTGTACCCGGAGTCCAGCAGCAGGGTGACAGCTGACGGGGTGGTGGGTCTGACCCGGGCCTTCTTGGCTGCAGGGGTCCAGTGTGTGTGTGTCTCTCTTTGGCCTGTACCGATAGCTGCCTCCAAACTCTTCACACACACCTTGTACACAGCGCTTCTCAACGGGACCAAAGCCAGCGCAGCCCTGACCGAGGCCATGAAGACTCTGCAGAGCAGCAAGCACTTCTCACACCCCTCCAACTGGGCCGGTGAGCAAACACCAACACACATCAAACACTTTGACAAAAGTTTGACATATTTCGCACCATCTGAAGCTCCACGATCCAATGGGGTCAGCCCAGTGTTCCCACAGCCCAGTGTTCCCACAGCCCTGTGTTCCCACAGCCCTGTGTTCCCACAGCCCAGTGTTCCCACAGCCCAGTGTTCCCACAGCCCAATGTTCCCACAGCCCAATGGTCCCACATTTCTAATGAATTTTTTTTCACCTAAAATTAGGCCCTATCTTCCCACAGCCCTATGTTCCCACATTTCTAAGGTTTTTCTTACAATTTGGGTTAGGGTTATCTGTTAACCAGATTTAGCTAAAAGCTACATTCCATCTGTAGTCCATTGCTACTGGATAATAGGTTGGGTGTAACTGGCTACCAAATTGGGAGAAAGGGGGATAAAATCTGATACAAATTTAAGCAAAAGGAAATGTGGGAACATAGGGCTGAGGGAACATAGGCACGCTCTCCAATCCAGCCAAGGGTGAAAATGAGCCGCGGTGCTAAGCCCACGTCCTGGGCCTGTTCCACCCCTGAGCCCTGGACTGTTATTAAGGGCTGAAAAGAGCGAGGCAATCGCCCACTCCGCCTGTCCATGCCGTGAGGCGCTTCATCTGGAGAACAAGTTTCAAACCTCTGAGCCCAAGAGCGATATTCTTGATGAGCAAGAAAAAAAAAAACTGATTAATGGTCACAACAGCAACTCCTGCTCAGGTTTAAATGTGGGAATTACTGCATTTAAAGTTCCTGAAATATAGCAAAGATTTTACAAAACAAAGATAATGGACTATGATGATTTATTCCCTTCATATGAATTTATAGAACAACTACTGTGCGTCGTCCACAGCCTGTGAGCCTGTTGAGGCTGTCAACTAGAGCTGCTTTCATGCTCCACATTCTGCTTCACCTATCCAACACTGGTCGGTCTATTTAGGCCATCAGAAATGCCCAGCTGTTCTTCTTCTCTGCCAAAGCCACCGCCGCTTATTTCACCTCAAGTATCTGATGCTTGGCTTTATTGTGCCCCAGCACCACTCTGCTATCATCACTCGCCAAACTCTCTCTCTCTCTCTCTCTCTCTCTCTCTCTCTCTCTTTGTGCAAGTGTACGGTGTGGTGTTTGTACCTGACTGAACTGAAATCACGTCAAGTGCTTTCTGCATTTTGATTCACTGTTTACAAGTTAGTTTGCTAAGCCAAATGCTAAGCGAGTAACTTTAAGCTGGGCTTAGGGTAGTCATGGAAGAAGTGAAGCCCGCCTTATGGTAGCATTTTTTTTTTTTTACCTCAACCTTTGTGCGGTTGTTTATTTTTATTCACAGTTTATTAATATCCAACGCTGTCTAAACTGCTCCAAATTCCAAACCCCAAGTTCATTGGGTATCCGGGAAGCCAAGTGGGAAGTAGATCGGAATGAACGGTTCTCGAGATATTTGAAAGACAACGGACACACACACACACACACACACACACACACACACACACACACACACAAAGAGGGTCCTTGATTTATTGTGAGATTTTACAGTACAGCTTTGGACTTTTTAATTCAAGAAAAACAAATTAACAGATTAACATTTCCACCATTTCTTGATAATGTGCAAGAACACCACAGGTTCCATTAGTGACTGTGCTACAGTAGAAACTCCTGCTCTCACTGACGGCAGGTTTCCGGTACTCCACACTTGTGTTCTCTCCGTCATCACAGTCCAGCTCACAATACCCATCGACTCGCCCTCTCTTCACTTCTTTGGAGAGACAATCTCAACCTGTGTGCAACATTAAAGCTTTAACTCTCTAAAAAGAAGGAACAATTACATATTCTAGTGTTTAAATGTCTTTAACAACCCTGTGTGTGTGTGTGTGTGTGTGTGTGTGTGTGTGTGTGTGTGTGTGTGTGTGTTTTTCCTTCAGGGCACATGCTGATTGGCACTGATGTGAAGCTGAACAGCCCCATGTCGCTGGTTGGACAAGCCCTGGTGGAGATCCTGCAGTACCCAGAGAGGGCCCGGGACGCCCTCAGAGTGATCTTACACCTGGTGAGACCGTTGTGCATGTTCTTCTTTCTTTCACTATTTTTTTTTTTTTTTTTTTTTTTATCAGGGACAATACCTATAACATCATGGCAACCCAATGTGAAAGTTACAAGGTGTTTAGGATGTCTAGCCTCCGCTAATTTCCAGTCCTTGTCCCTAGTCAGGCTTTTACAAAAGCAACAATAAAAACAACAAAACAACTATAACATTTTTTGAAAAATACAGAAGGAAAGAAGCCGAAAAAAATGACCAATAAAACTTGTGTCGCTAAGGGACACCGTTAGTGCTCACATCTCTGTTGTTGTTTTAGCCATAATTGGTCTTTTGTGTTAAACACTTTTAATTCTGTTTGGGATTTAACTTCCGTGGATGAAGAATTCCATAAGTGGACACCTTTTTCTAGTCTATATCCTTGACGTTCCACTTCCGGGATTGCTCCGTTGCCGCTGGAAAATTTCGCCGGGTTTTCACTCATTTAGGCCCGATATCCTTTGTCTATGGACTATGGTTAACTGCTCCTCAGATCTCTGCAGGGTAAATCCAGACAGCTAGCTAGACTATCTGTCCAATCTGAGTTTTCTGTTGCACGACTAAAACAACTTTTAAACGTACACATGTTCCACCAATACAAGTTCCTTCCTGAGGCTATTTAGCAGAGGCGCCGTGGCTTTTCTCCGGCGCTTAGCACCGCCCAAGACGATTGTGATTGGTTTAAAGAAATGCCATTAAGCCAGAGCACGTTCTCCTCCCATCTCCGAATGCTATGTGGAGTAGCCAGACCTTCCTTAAGCGCGCTTTGGAGGAGGGTCTGGCAAAGCGAGACTAACCTTTCACTGACCAGGAGAATTGACCAAAAATTTTTTTCTGCACTCTACAATTCTGGTTAACTACTCTTCTGGTCGTGGTCCAGCCATTATTTCTCTGTGTAATAAGTTTAGACACCATGCCTGGCGCCAGCCCATTTAAACACTTTTTCACACTCACAAAAATTCTCATTATAAAGATACAAAAAGAATCAGACCGACTGTAATCTTTCACAAATAATAAATATGGTGCCATACTATAGTGACGTTATGTCCATCACTGCATTTCATCCCCTCTCCCAGTTCCATGATCAACAGTCACCAGTAATTGCTTTTCTCAGCACGTTTTCTTCCCTCTGTCCTTCGGCAGGCTCTGATGCATCCTTTTCCTTCATCTACTGAAAAAAAACGATACTTTTTATCTTAAATCAATACACATTCTGTACAGTATACACCCAGCTCCATCAATCAGATCTCCAGTAGAGCATGTTGCTTACTGATATGCCCAAAATGCTGTAAATAAAATTTCAGGGCGCATCACACCACATCAGAAAATCCTACAGCGTTCCAGTATTTCTATTTATTTGCCTCTTAAAGTCTCTTATTAGCGTCACAAATGGATGTGTTGCACATTTCCTGTTTCAGAATATTTGAAAATCAAAGAATATTTGATCATGAGTCATTTCAGAAAGAACAGAATCAAAGCAGGCACACAAAGCCAGACAAGAGCACTATGTTGTTCTTTCATTGGGATGTGGGTGCAAATTTTAAAACTGCTTTAATGAGTTTTTAATGAGAATTGTTAGGCCAGACAACGATGTGAAAACTGGAGAATAAAGACTCAATTATGTGACTTAAAGCAGTTTTGTTTGTGTGTTTTAACCAACGTGGTTTGAACTTCCTCCCTGCAGGTTGAGAAGTCTTTGCAGCGCATTCAGAGCGGCCAGTGTAACGCCATGTACACATCGCAACAAAGCGTCGAGAACAAGGTCTGTGTTTTTTCATCGTTCTGTCTCTTCGACTTTGAAATGTCGGCCTCGGTGTCTGCTCTGTCAATGCCCACGCGTCTTCTCTCTCCTCTGGGGGGCAGGTGGGTGGGGTGCCCGGGTGGCAGGCCCTCCTGTCTGCGGTGGGTTTCCGGTTGGACTTCTCTGGCGGCGGCGCTGGTCTCCCCGCGGCGGTTTTCTTCCCCACGTCAGACCCCGGGGAACGGCTGCAACAGTGCAGCACCACTCTGCAGTCCCTGCTCGGTAACACAGCTTTCCCCATTAGTCAAAATGTCTCTCGTGTGAATTAGGGGCTTTGAAATTGATCTTTGCATCGCTGCAGTGACAGACCATATTCGATTATTTACCTACTGATGTTACTTGATGGTTTTCAGCTCGCTGCTTTTATTTATTTATTTTTTGCCTTTTGTCTGTTGTCTGCTGGTCAGACATTCAGGAAGTGTCTTTTTCAAGAGCAGATACAAAATCGTAATAAGTTGATCAAATAAATCTGACTGCTTGAATTTGTTGATGAAAACCATGTGTAGAAATATATAATATTAAGAAGGTGACGCATCGTGATATCGAATCGATTTGAATCGTTGACAGGAAAATCTCAATCAAATTGAATCATGAGACCAGTGAAGATTTAGAATAACAACCTGTTTAGTCCCTCCAGGATCCAGAATTCAGACTGTATTATCATTAAGCGTGTACCTGTAAAATCTGACCATATTAGTTGGATAAATATTCAACTTTTGAACGTACACATGTTCCACCAAAACAAGTTCCTTCCTGAGGCTATTTTGCAGAAGTGCCGTTGCTCCGTCTGGCGCTTAGCACCGCCCATGACGATTGTGATTGGTTTAAAAAAATGCCAATAAACCAGAGCACGTTTTTTCTCCCATCCCAGAATGCTTTGTGGACTAGCCAGACCTTCCTCCGCAGGACCGCAGTGGAGGAGGGTCTGGCAAAGCGAGACTAATTGTCATTAATTTCATGATGAAGATAGGATATCTCTGCTTTAAAGTGTAATTAACGTTCTGTCCATCCGCAGGTCTCACTCCTCCAGCTCTGCAGGCTCTCTGTAAACTGGTCACAGTGTCCGAGGCCGGGGAACAGCTGATTCATAAGGTACCGTAATGTTGTGAAGTTGTGGAAGTTATGCCCTTGAATGCTTGTGTGTTGTTGTCCTTATTAGTGTGAATCTAACATGTCTAAAATGTCCTGTACTGATCATATCTGTACCCTACTCCTGATTGGCTTAAGGACATCACTTATAGTCATGCAGCTATAAATGGAGCTTTATTTAAAGGACAAAACACGACTCCCTTTGCTGTCATTGTGTATATTCAGCTACTGTGTTACATCCTTCTTTGCTCGTCGTAGCCCTCCATATAGCCAATGGGTGTCATCAGGTATCATCATTCATGCATGGCTGAGTGTGCAGTGACTCAAACCCAACAGTTACACAGGAATAAACCACTAAAGTTCTGTTTCCTCCCCTCTCATACCCACCTCACAAAGGCGGTTAAAAGCATGGTGGGAATGGTAAGTGTTTCATGTTGAGTTCATGGAGAGTTTAAGACGGTCACAGCGGGCCACACAAAGAGCACTAACGTTTTATTTGAAAGATGTGGGCGCTATGTAGGGCTGCAACTAACAATTTTTTTTTTTATTGTCGATTAATCTGTCGAATTTAGTTGTTTTGGTCTATAAAATGGCTGTAAAATTGTGAAAAATGGGTGCCTGGATAGCTCCATTGGTAGAGTGGGCGCCCATATGTAGAGGGTTTACTTCTCAACGCAGCGGGCCCTGGTTCGACTCCGACCTGCGGCCCTTTGCTGCATGTGTCATTCCCCCTCTCTCTCCCCTTTCATGTCTTCTGCTGTCCTATGTAAATAAAGGCTGAAAATGCTAAAAAATCATCTTAAAAAAAAAAATGTCAAACAGTGTTTCCCAAAAAGCCCAAGACAACGTCCTCAAATGTCTTGTTATGTCCACAGCTCAAAGATATTCAGTTTACTGTCACAGAGGAGAGAAGAAACTAGAACACATTCACATTTAACAAGCTGGAATCAAAAGAATCTTTAACCGATTTAACGGATTATCAAAATAGTTGGCGATGACTTTATTAGTTGACAACTAATCGCCCAGTCTTTGCGGCTCTAGTGCTGTGTAATCGATCTTGCTTTAATGACGCGTGTTGACTCAGCTCAGATGTTGTTGCGAAACAAGATCAACTCGCTGAAGCATCACATTTCCTCTCCGAAGCTTCACCAGGTGCTGGTTCAGTTGCAGCCAGGCGACAAAGAGCAAGACTTCTCCCTGGCTCCCATCCAAGTGTCCATAAGTGTGCAGCTGTGGAGGCTTCCAGGCTGCCACGAGTTCCTGGCTGCGCTCGGTGAGTCCTCAGTAGAATAAACCAAGGTTCACTTTTTATTTTGAAATAAAACTAAGTGCAACAAACCGCTCAGACTAGATAACAATACATGTATGAATGTCATAATTAGGGATGCGCCGAATCCAGATTTTTGGGGTTTGGCCGAATACCGAATCCACTGCCGAAACAGAATACCAAATATTCCTCCTCCCATCCTCAGTCCATTAACACCGTAAACACATTAATGAAGTAAACAACGTCCACAGCTGTGTATTTTTCATCTTATTTTATTTTAACTGTAAAAATAAAAGCTGGTAATGGTCGTCTGGTTAACACAAGTTTTTAGCTGTGACTGTCCTTCCTTTGCTGTACCCGAAGTTGCTGCATTTTGGCTGGTGTCTGGAGATTCCTTCATGCACAGCTCGTATTCTTTCAGATGTTTCAGACCAGATGTTGTAACAGCGGCCATGTTGTGTATAGTTTAGGGTCCTCGCCACCACCAGACAAATCAAATCGCCATTGCAGTTTGAACATGTAGCTGGACTTGAATGGCCTTATTTTGACTGAAAGTACTGCCAAACAACAACTTTTTCTACTCATGAGTTCCATTTTCCCTTTCTCACAGCCTACTGCATTGGACGGTCCACCAAAAATTCGAAGGTTCGGCAGAAACCGAACCCCGTCAAAAAGCCCAATATTCAGCCGAAGCCGAATCCTGGATTTGGTGCATCCCTAGTCATAATAACACTAAACAAGTATAATGAAAGAAAGCTTATTGTTGCTTAGGATGAAAGATGGTGTTGGAAGAAATATTCAGATTCTTTACTTCAGTAAAAGTAACAAAACCACACTGTAGAAAGACACAAGTCAAAGTCCTGCAAACTGTAACAAGAGTAAAAGTAGCATGCAGATTAAAGAGTTTAATTTATATTTATATTTATGTACACAGCGTCTGGTACCACTATAACCAGGCCTACTTTATGAGAGGTTTCTCAGTTATAATAATAAAAAAAGGCTTTATTACTGGCTGTTACGTAGTTCATTAATACATAACAGTCATTATCATGGAGGGGTTTGCTGGTGGACAACTCTTTTAACATTACTCACTTTGTCTTTTTAGCTTTTAAATTCATCAGGAAGACTGCTTCGATAGATAGTTTAACTACATATCTTCTGGAAATGTCCTGCAGGACATCTGGAGCAAAATAAATGAACTATCAGCTTTTTAAACTTGCACGTGAAGGCTTAATCACTTATAAACGCTACAGTATATAATGTATTTCTTTATAAGAAAGCGGTAAGCAGGACTTTGGTGTTTTAGCTGCTCAATGTGGAGCTAATTTGAATGACAATAATGCATCATATCTTTCATTTCTAAAGCAGGGGTCTTCAAGCCAAGGACCCCTTAACTGAAAGAGAGAGACGGAGCAGGGACCCCCTACTACATATCTTGTATAAAATGAAGTTGCATATTAAACTGGGCCTACAATAACGTGTAGGCCCTATACATACATTTTTAGTACATAGGTAATACTAAGCTATTAATATTATAATTGTTGCCATGATTTGATAAATCATGTTTTAATGTTAAACATACATGTATCAGAGAGAATCCTTAGGATTAACTGTATCTGGGATTTTAGTGACTACCTTATCTATAGGCCAGTAGGCCTATCATCAGTGGGGTCTTTTTTTCCCACAAATTGTCAGGCTGATTTATATTGCAAATAATATGTTGGATTCATATTAGGATATTTTTATTTTCTTGGAAACTTTCAAAAGAATTTGCAATATTTTGGCGGCCCCCCCCCCCCGCAGTAACTCTGAGGACCTCCTAGGGGTCCCGGACCCCCTCACTGTTCTAAAGTGCTATAGCTCTCGTAGTGGATTTAGTGGAGTAAAAAGTTTCTCGCTGAAATGTACAGGAGTTAGAGGTTTAAATTAGCATAAAATGGAAGTAAAAGTACCCCAGAGTTGTACTCTAGTACAGTACTTGAGTAAATGTACTCCGTTCCATTCTGTCTCCCTCAGGTTTCGACCTCTGTGAGGTGGGTCAGGAGGAGGTCGTGCTGAAGACTGGAAAGCAGGCCAGCAGGCGCATCATGCATTTTGCCCTCCAGTCTCTCCTGGCACTCTTTGGTGAGAAGAATGCAGCTTTCTTTTTCTTTCTTCGTCAAAACTACGTCTTGTCTCTTGAGCATACGTTGTTCCGGTGCATCTCCGGTCTTTCTCCATCCTTTAACTGTCTTCTCTGTTCTTGAATGTGCCGTAGCGACCGGAGCTTCTCCCAGCTTAACAGACTGTTATGCTACCTGGCTAGCTAGCAGCTATAATGTTACCCAGCATGCCAATCGGCGGTGTACATTTGTAAATGTAAAATTTTTAGTGTTAGAAATTGTTTAAGTCACAAATTGTTGTGTGCCTTGGTGTTTTATCCTGTTAAAGAGAGTTAGTTGTGGGTTATTAATTGTTGTGTTATAAAGTTACTACCATGAGTGAGAAGGTTACGCAGTTATTAGGGGTCCCGGTGCTGCGATTGAGGAAAAAAATAAAACCTGGATCGGCCCGTGGATCTGTTAATTTTTCCGATCCAGCTATTTTGTCGATATCGTGGCAGATACCCGGTCTTAATATCAGATCGGTGCACCCCTAGTCTCTATTCCAACCAGGCACAGATGTCTAGACTGTGTTAGTGAAGCCAAAACATATGGAGCGCCCCCTGGTGGCTGGCTGCAGTACAGGTCATAAACCGCGCCCTCTCCATATTAGCGAACGGGACATGGGCCACACTAAAAAAAATCAAATACAAGTCAAATACAATCTGTGTTAATTTTTCTGATAACTCTAGTTTGTATTAGTTATTTGATGCTATAAAAACTGGGTGAAACATAATGACAGCTGGGATTGAATTGTGATTGGTCGGGCGGGTGTATGGGCGGGACTTTGATACCGCGGCTCCACCTCCCGATCACTACTGCACAGACTCTGGCTCTTAAATTACAATATGGCAGCGATTTTGGCTTCACTTTTGTACAGCGGGAGGAAGTGGAGACGCGTGGTCCATCTTTATATACAGACTATAGCCCCCTCATTCACTCACTCACTGTTCCCTGTATAGTGTTCCTTAAATAGTGAACTATATAGGGAGAAAACGAGATTTCGGACACTCACTGAAAACATCGTTGCGTCAGTAGGTGCGCCGGTTATTTGTGTGATGGAGGCGGGCGCGCCTAGCATCATGTAAACAAACTGACACTAAATGACTTCTAATACATCCCTGGATAACACGACCGCATTGCATTGTGGTATACGGGAGTAAAGTGTAGGGTACATCGTATCTACACTCAAATTAGCAATGCATTGTGGGTATTTTATAAGGAACTATATAATGAATGAAATGAACCAAATTCACTGTATAGTGATAGGGAACGATTTTGAACACAGCTTATGATTCCAACCTAACACCTCTCTTTCTTTTGTTTAGACTCCACAGAGCTTCCGAAGCGCCTGAGCATGGACAGTTCCTCGTCCCTTGAGTCTCTGTCGTCCTCCCAGTCGGCCTCCCAGCCTCACTCGTTGCCCCTCTCCTTCGGCTGCTACCCGCCTCAGCCCTCCTTCTTACCGCCCGTCTGCCCCGACAACCTCTCCTGCGACGCCATCTCCGTCTACAGCCTCAGCTCCCTCGCCTCCTCCCTCAGTTTCCTGTCCCGGCCGGAGCCCGCAGGGAGCGACGTCATCAGCCAGCGCTCGCATCAGCAGGAGCCGGACAGAGCTCGCGGGGGAGGGGGCCTCTACGCCTCGCACCTCCACTCGGGCGGCCTGTCGAGAGGTCGCCTGACCAATCACGGAGGAGGCTTGGCGGGAGAAGGGGAGGATGAGGAGTACGAGGGGTACTCCATCATAAGCAGCGAGCCATTGGGACGAGGCAGGAGAGAATGTGACACGCTGCCTCTGCCTGCGGGACACAGACACGGCAGAGGCGGTGCTGGGCGAGGGTCTGCCGGGCGCCACGGGTACCCCGTTACAATTTCCTCCAAGGGAAGCGTCAGCACGCCTACATCTCCGATTAAAGCTCCGCCACTGCCCCTGAAAGTTCCCAGCAGCCCCAAGCCCAAGCAGGAAATGTAAGTTTGATGTTATTGTCAGAAAGAAAGATGTGGTCATTTCTTAACAGTGCTCTAAGCGATGTCATGCGTTTTTTAGGCTACAATATTTTTTTATCACATACAGCAAACATCTCCTCACTATCCGCTAGCTGTCTGTCCCCTGAACACACTGTAAAAAACATCTCCTCACTATCTGCTAGCTGCCTGTCCCCTGAACACACTGTAAAAAACATCTCCTCACTATCTGCTAGCTGCCTGTCCCCTGAACACACTGTAAAAACATCTCCTCACTATCTGCTAGCTGCCTGTCCCCTGAACACACTGTAAAAAACATCTCCTCACTATCCGCTAGCTGCCTGTCCCCTGAACACACTGTAAAAAACATCTCCTCACTATCTGCTAGCTGCTTGTCCCCTGAACACACTGTAAAAAAAACGCGGCCTCTGTAGACAGCCCAGGCTCCACAAACGGCAACAAAAACAAAACGGGCCAACCTGCACCACCAAACATAACAAACAGTGTTCCAGCCAATAACCGACAAGAAGGAGTTGGTTGAGCCTTTACCGCAGCAGCGTTAGCACGTAGGCTACTTCCACAATGCACGTTCATGACTGTTTCAGGAAGCACGGAAGGGAGGGGGAGGGGCGAGCTAGCCTCCGTTTTGTTTGACAATACTTCGAATGTCAACAAGACGTAACGTCACCCAACATCGCTTAGAGCACCTTTTAAATGCACCTGTTGGAGGTGTAAAGTGGGATGAACCACAGCAAAGTCCCCTATCTATGTTGTTTAGCCACGTTAGCTTCATGTCTCCAGGGATAGCAATGTTGGTCCACCACTTTGGTCCAGACTGAAGTATTTTAACAGCTACTGGATGGATTGGCACAACGTTTTGTAGTGACATGCATGGTTCCAAAACAAAGTATCCTAAAGAACTTCCCTGATTTTTTTCCTCTTGCACCAGCACCAGGTTTCAAGTTTTTCATTGTCCTATGCACAACAATACAATTCAAAGAAGAAATCGTTGGCAATGAAAATGTTTGAGAAAATTGAGAATATAAGACATAAAATAGTGCAGAAGTTAAAATACAGGAATACTATTTATATAAAATAAAGCAGGTTGACATTTGTGTTTTTAAGTAAAATGTCTGTTGGATGGAAACATGAGTCTTCAGTTTAATTGATGGGATTGCTGGGAAAACAGCAATTCTTTCTCATTTTTTGGCACCTAACTTCTTCAGCAGCGATCAACATTCAAACTCCAAAATGTTGAGCTCATTGAGGACATTATCAGAATTACTTTTAGTTTTTGTATCGTTCATACTTTCCTAAATATTTCCTGTTTTTTGTGAAATTTCCACCAAGTTAATTAATGTAAATGAATGGATGGAATGTTCAGAGTTAGAGTGGTGACATCAAAATCAGGAATTTTACAAACTAAAACAAGGTGATTTAAAACAGAAATGAGAAGGAATATTGCTACTCCATTTAAAAATATTTCCACTTTACACCAGGAGAGTTTCATGTTTATTCAAGCCTTGATGCGGTCAAACTTTTTAATGCCCGGGATGCATAAAATAACTCCTCTCTTACAGCTCAGTATCTTTTGGCCTTTCTGATATTTTGTTTTAAGTTGTTAGTTACGAAAGCTATATGTCAATAGCATTTATTGTCTTATCTTCAACAGGGGGTCTGCGACCCCTAGGGGGGTCCTCAGAGTCAATGGAGGGGGGCCTCCAAATCAAGTCTTAACATGAATCCAACATATTACATATTTTCAATTTTTTCTAACGTAAACGTATTAGAAAATCTATATCCCCACTGCTTACTGGTCTATAGGTAAGGTAGTCCCTAAGGCCATCCACAGATACAGTTCATCCTAAGGATTCACTGTTCCATATGTATAAAGGCTTTGGGCCGCCCTACACGTTACTGTAGGCCCAACTTAATATGCAACTTCATTTTATACAATATATGTAGTAGGGGGTCCCTGCTCCGTCTCACATTCAGTTAAGGGGTCCTTGGCTTAAAAAAGGTTGAAAACCCCTGGTCTAAGCTCATTTGCAACTCTTGTTCCTAGATGGCTTAATTTGAACATAACTCAAAATTTTTTGTTTTTGCAGCTCGCCTCCTCAGAAGAAAGGGAAGGTAAGCAGCTCTGAGTCGGACCAGTCGAGCACTGAGACAGACAGCACGGTCAAGTCCCAGGAGGAGAGGACGGTGCCCGTGGGACAGCTGGATCCCCAGGAACTGGCCCAGAAGATTCTGGAGGAGACCCAGAGCCACATGCAAGCTGTGGAGAGCCTGCAGAAAGCAAACCTCAGAGGGAAGACAGCGAGGGGGCCGGCTGAGAGAGAAGAGGCCCATGCCAGGCAGCCTTCGCTGTCCACTCCCAACACCCCAACGTTGACTCCCACTGGAGGAGCGCGAGGCTTTCAGCCCTCTGAGACAAGTGCGTTTAGCAGACCACCAAGTAGGGCAAGTCTAAAGGCTTGCTCTTCTCCTCTTTCCCTCTCTAGTCATCTTTCACCCCTCTCCACTTCAGTTTCAACACCTCCCCCAACTCGGCCTAAACCCCCATCCCGCTCCCCGTCGCTGCAGAAAATCAGCTCCGGCTACAACAGCCCAGCTCATTCCTCTCCTTCTTTATCTCTCTCTGTGACAGAGCGGGGTTGGCCTTTCGCCACTTCTTCCCCCGATGTGCACGCGCGGGCTCAGCTCAAACTGAAATACCCTCCCTCACCTTACACCGCCCACATCTCGCCTTCACACTCCCCGGCTGACAGCGCCCCATCGCCGGCCTTTTCCTATTCCTCCACAGGATCGGTTTCGGCTTCCTCCAGCCCTGCGAACACGCCCGAACTCAACCAGCCAAAACGGGACAACAAAGTCCAGACGATTCATAATCTAAAAACCTTCTGGGCCAACGCTGGCCAGAAACACGAGGTGCCCTGCCCTGCCAGTTTACTCCGAGGTGGGAATAAAAAAATGAGTACAGTTCAGAAAGATGTTTTGGGTTTGCTCAATCTCTCACCTAGACACGAGTCCGTCAGCAAAAACGTAGAGGCATCCGGGGATCACAACACTGGCGACAGACAGAACGGTCACCAAATACTGGAGGCTAAACCTCCTCCACCTCCATCGTCGAACTCTAAAGGGGGCATCAAAGTTCCCGCCGGGAACGGCTACAAGTTCCTCTCACCTGGACATTTCTTTCCGTCCTCTAAATGTTAGGAGTTGGGATATTTGCCAGGCTGAACCCAGAGCCAGGGGGCCAATCTTCTGTTCCATTTTGGTGTTTGTGCTATGACAGAAGCTGTCCATTTGTCAGCTAAATACTACCACATTTTTTTAGCAATACCTGCTGAAGACTATTATAAAAAAAAAAAAAAAAAAAAAGTATTGTTTCATACCGACAATGATTTTACACATCACTACTTTTTGTCTGAGGGGATGGTAATGTTTTGAATGTGATGATTGTGCCTTCTTCCGGAGAGAGCTGGAAGGACAAATGACTGAGAGAAATGTCGAGTCTCTGGCTTAAAATGTCTTTTCATGACTGACTAGAGCACATGTGTCTCAATGCCTCCCCGTACTGTACTCCCAGTCTGTCGACCGGATGCCTGAGAAAAGGAGAACATCTTCTGTCGACCTAAATGCTCGCTATATTTGTGTAAGTTGACCTGAATTTGATCTTGATTTTTTTTTTTTTGTGTGTGTAATTATTATTGTTAAATGTCATTATCGATGCTTACTGGTGTCATTCATTTTGTAAAGTAATCTGTGTTTTCCAGTCATTATTATACATTTTATAAAAGACAATTAAAGGAAGACGTGAGGAAAAGATTTTTGATATTTTTTATTGGAGATTTGATTTTATGTGCGATTGTCAGCATGGTACCTCTTGCTCTTCAGTGTGCTAGTGACTTTATAATGTACAATTTCACAGCGGTGCCAGACTCCTATTTACAAATATCTTCAATTCTCAAGAACTGAACCAATAAAAATGTTCCTTTCCTTGTTTTGTTTTCATGACATAAATCACGTCTATTTCCACTAAATCAACATAAACAGTACATCTTAGATTAGATTTCAGATGTAGTAAAATGCATCTATAATTCTGCAGAAACTCGCTCAAATCCAGTGGTAAAAAAAAGTAACTTAGTACATTTACTCAAGTAGGCCTACTGTAATTAAAGGCAATTTTTAAGAGTATTTCCATTTTAAGATATAAACTTCTCCACTACATCTTAGAGGGACATATTTTACTTTTTACTCTACTATATAAATTTAATTGCTATATAGTTACTTTTTAAGATTCAGATTTTACACAATGTGATCAGTTGATAAAATATGATGCATTGCGACAGAATATGAAGCATTTAAGAATGTATTTGCCTAAAAATATAATGAAATCAATCAGTCATATTGCTTGGAATGGGATGATTACAATCAAAGTAAGCAACAGGGTCTTTGTTAATTAGCTATAACCTAAATTACCAAATTTTATCTCTAAATCTTTCCAAAACTTCATCTTAGGTTCACAATTGTGGAATAAGTGTATTTATAGTGACTCTTCTCTTTTTTGAAAAAACTATCTATTTCATAATATATTCCATTATATCAATGTCAGTAAACCATACTGTTTCAATGAATGTGTTGAAAACATGTTTATGTGAGACAGTGTAATGGACAATGGTGTGGGTTTTTCAGCCAATCAGATATTTCCTGGAGGGCGGAACAAACTTGTTGATAATTCTGTCTGGTGGCCACTCCCAGTGCGCAGGCGCAGCCCGGGTGACGAAGATGGTGCTCATCAAGGAATAGTGAGTCTGAAGTGTTTTTTAAAAACGTCTTTTGGTGCATTTAGAGCCGCATTTTCCTCCACCCGAAAGCGTATTACTGAGGAGTAAACATGTGTGTATCGTGTAGTGCAGGTCGATCGCTAGATTTTTCAGTCACGTAGCACGTAAAAAGCCAGCTTTGAGCAGGGTGGATCAAGACGTGGATAACGGGACACACCGGTCTTTTTTAGGCGTTGCTAGTGCAAGCTAACGTTAGCCATTGAGCTGTAGCAGCAGCGGGATAATTAGCTTCTTAATGCAAATGAGTTGCATAAAAAGGATGCGCTGGTTAACCACAAACAATATGCACATTCCGTTAATTGACATGGCTTTAATGGTTGAATATATCACCACCGTTAACGTAGCTAGCTAGTTAGCAGCATGTCTTAATACCTATGTAAAGTGCCGTTACGTTACGGCGCTGAAGTTAGCTTCCGATCGAAGTTAAGGTTAAAAGGAAACATAACTTGCATTGCTGAGCGACTGATTCTCAATTTTAGCACCTTATGTTATTAAATCGTGTTAGACATTTAAGACAAGGCATTTAAGCTGCCTGAAACCCACTTGGGGATTCATGAAAGCTTTATTCTATTAGTGAAAATGCAAAAAAGGGAGAATTCACTGTATTTTTCTCATGAAGACCACATAGCTATATAGACTTGTTAATTCAGGACTACATTATTGCAGAGAGGCTAAAGACTATTTAAAACACAATTTTAGATTAGTTTGACACGTCTGTCCATAGTGGTTTTCGATCTGGTCCAATGTTATACATGTAATCTCCATGTTAAAAAAAAGCATTTTCACAAATAGAATAAAGCTTTCACAAATGTGAAGAAGAGAATGTTTAGCTTGTCTGGTATAACGTAAAGGGATCAATGGCTCAGCAATGCAAGTTATGTGTACCTGAACATGAACCTCCGACCGAAAGCTGACTTCAGCGTCGTCGTAATGTTAAGCTCCCGTGTGTGACAGATTAAGCTTGGTCGGATTTACCATTGATGCTAGCTGTTGCTAAATTAGCAGTAGCAGCCGGCTAGCTGCTACCATTATGCCGCTACCATTATTCTGACAACGGGGTTCATTAGTAAAGCACACTTCTAACATTAGCTCACTGCTAAGTTGGTTTATGAGACATGACCATAGCGGTAACAAGCAGTTCGGCATGAATTATGCTGCAGTTTCTGCCCAAATCACGTAGCTAGCATATGTACCCTTCAATCTACAAGCTAGCTTGAGGTTAGGGAAGGACTACTTGGCTGTTACTTTTTTGGCGCTAGCATTACAGAGTTAGCTATTTAACTGGGCGGCTAATACGAACATAAATTGCATCATTAACGCAATTAATAATCATCTTTTCAGCCCATAAATCTCCTGTATTTGAACTGTGAGGTGGTCGTTTTTATCCACTTTCTGTCTCAGCAAAGCTAACTAGCTTTTACTATGTGGCTAACCTATGTCCGCACCAGATATAACGGTACCTGTTGTAGCCGTGGGATGTAGTTAAACTAGCGTTGGTTAACCCAGTGCCCCCCAAAGTGGGGTCCAGGGACCCCCAGAGGTCCTTAAGTGGGGTTCAGCGGGTCCCCAGCACAAAGGGGAATGACATAATGTCACCCAATGACGAAATGTATGACCATTTGGTCATAGGTTTTTCATACACTTTATGTAATAGAACATCTAAAAGCAAAAATCCTGTCAGTCTGGGGGGCCCCTGGGACAAAGGGGGTCCTTAATGTAAACAAAAAAAAATATGGGAACCACTGGGTACACCCACTCCCCAGTGTTGTGTACAGCAGTGGTGCTAACGTAAATCACAGCAGGAAAAATCTGGTCAGCACTAAATGCTTGTTGCAAAGTTTGGGTCTATGTTTAATTTGAGGTATTATTTGCATACCATTTATTCTGCTTTTATAGGACTTCTGTGTCTGTAAAAAGCTAGCTGCAACAGGCATGTTGTGTTTCTACAGCTGAGCTATCTGTTCACAGCCATGTAATAATTATAACTTTATTAACAGTTACAGATTGCTCAAAGTACACAAGAGATAAATAAAACTATACAGTAAGAAGTAAAACCAGGTGTATTGCATAAAATAATCAATGAAGTGAATATGAAATTGTCCAGCGGTCAGTTAAAAGTCAGTTTTAAAAGGTGCATTTTTAGCTGAGGTGGTGTTGACTAATTTGCCCAAAATCTGCTCTCTCTAGTGTCTCACTATAGAACAATATATTGACTATCTTTCTCACCACGTGATCAATAAGCAAACAGATTTTCCTATCAAATCATGTCTTTACATTTTCCAACTGTCAGTTCTGAAAATTGTGACTCATTAACGGCAACACATTTATCGCAGACCTGTTGTTTAAAAGAAGCTTAAAGATGAAATTGTAGATGGAAAACGTGATTATACTTTTCCTAACCTAGAACAGGAGCTGGGCTCGGGGGGGAAATGTGTAGGCATATATGTTAAGGAGCTCATGAAGAGAAAAGTACATTAATTATTGGTGTCGCCAATTTATTTTCTGATGGCACCTATATAGAAATGAATAATTGAAGGCATCTGGGAGAGAGCTCTGTCATACCTCAATGGTTGTCTGTGTGGTTATGTAATTAGCGATGCCTCAGTAGGATGGATATTGGACATATCTACAAACCAAATCTGTCCTGGAGTTCCCCCATTCATGGGAAAACTACTATATGAAAACCTGTGCAGTGAATACCAATTTGTTTTTCTTTACTGCAACTTCATGTTCTTTTTAGGCGGTGTTTATCAGTTTGTTTCAGTACCAAATCGAATGTGATCTTATGTGCAATCCCAACCTTTAAAAATCTCCAAAAACACATTATTTGAAAAAGGTACCTATTGTGACATCAATCAGTTTAACATGCTGTAAATACACTATGGACATGGCAACCTTACATACTGTAAAATGAAGTATTTACATAATGTAAAGAGCGAGTTGTTATCGCTGTTGTGAAACTCAACTTTGGCCATGATCCAAAGGGAAACGCTGAGCACTGTGAAGCCACAGTGCCTGTGCTGCGCGTTGTCTGTCCTGTCTGCAATGCCACATAGAGGACTTACACTGGATCTTACGTAAGGTGAGCTGAACTACAAGACCTCTTGAACTGTGACAGGTCAGCCTTTTGTTGAATAGTTTTGCCCTTTATAATCCTGAAAAGCTATTTCCAGTGCGCGCCCTCTCTCTCCGCTGCAGTCGCTCTGTATGACCGAGTGAGTGTTGGCCGGTGTAAACACAGTTAACTTTGGTACGTAATAAATGTATGACACTGAACACCTGTGGTGAGTGGATGTGCCTGCATTTTTTTTTTTTTTTTTTTTTTATGTCACTGGCTACATTGCTACAACCCAATCCCTTTTTCTCTCTTTTTTTTTTTAACAGTGAGTAATCAATAACTGATTAATCATTTACAGCTGTAAGCTGAGGAGAAGTGGAGCCTTTAGTGTAGGGCTGGGCGACAGGGCGAAAATCAGATATCCCGATATTCTTGACCAAATACCTCTATCGATATTGCGGCGATATTCTAGGGTTGACAATTGGTGCTTTAATAAAATATCTTCACACTTGGATTTTAGATAAATAATCATCAGTAATGTCGACATAATGTCTTAGTGGGGAAAAGGCAAATAATAGAACAGCTAGAACAGTCTGGTAAGTTCAGAAAAGTACATCACTTTACTGTAATGCAGCCTTTAAAACCAGGAAAAG
The DNA here is from genome assembly GCF_004354835.1 of Perca flavescens. Lineage (NCBI taxonomy): Eukaryota > Metazoa > Chordata > Actinopteri > Perciformes > Percidae > Perca > Perca flavescens. Next base: position 28,003,457 of record NC_041346.1, read on the forward strand.
ACAACACTTATGTCATATCACGAGATCCAAAATATAAGACGATATTTAGTCTCATATCACGATATTGATATAATATCGATATATAATGGGCAGATTCCAGGCCTTCACATTTTCTTTTGTCTGACTTGATCCCATGTAGAAGCAACACACAAATGACTTTGATTAAATGTATATTTTCCCTTTTTGAAGCCACTAAAATGAAACGGATGCTGCAGTAGGTTTTTAGAAAACAGTAGTGAATACACCGTAGGCGGAAGATAGAGGCAAATGCCGCTGATTAATTTCCCATCTCGTGTTGAAATCTAATCCAAGGTATTCAGGGGGAATTAACGGGTGTGTAGACTTTGTGTCGAGTGAAAGCTCTCAGCTCTTCCTGGCGCGGGATTAAAAGCCCTCTGGTGTAACGTGGTCACAGTGCTTGATCCATCTACTTCACAGTCTTGTGCAGTGGATGCTGTTGTACGTCTTTGCCAGGGCCGACATGTTAATTTCTCTCGGTTACAAAAGCCACACGCCAGTATCGGCCCAGACCACAAACACTGACTGCGCTCTGCCTTTTTGTTTATCCCAGTTGTGCTTCATCGTTCCTCCATTAACACGACGGTCGGAGACCAAATCTGGATATGTTTTTACAAAAAGGAAAGATCTATCATGGCTGCGAGACATGAAGTACTATCAGTGTCTTTGTGTAGCACACACAATGTGTCCATTTTAGTGGTTAAAATCTTTTTTTTTTTTTTTTTCTTGAGGAAAAATAAAAGATGGTAAATGTTTCAGCTGGGAGTTTAGGATGGTTATTCTGCTGTTTGAGCTGCTGCTCTAGCCTTGTCTGTTTTTGTAACTGTGAAAGAGAATTTCACGAGATCATTATTGATTGATTCAAGGACGTTGTGTTAAGGAAATAGTACTTGGTTTCCTTTCCTTTTGTATAATCAAATAACCGGACAGTGTAAAGTACATTGCGACCAACCCTTAACCTAATAAAAGCGCGACATATTGACATATTGAAAGGAAACGGAGAGACAGATTTTTGTATTGGAAGTTTTTCGAGGCCTGATTGTTGTCTCGCCGTGAACACAAAGTCACTCTTACTGTCTTACTTATGAACCCGTGGTCCTCAATGATGAGGAATTATTGTCGCTTTATACCTCGGGTGCAGCTACAACGAATGCTGTCTCTAAATGATGTCCTTTTGGGGACTAAAGCAGAGTTTCAACATCTGGACTTGGAGACGGATGTTCCTCTTTTTTTTAGCACAAAGCCACTTCATTTTTCTTTTTCCCAAAGATGGTCAGAGGAAAGTTTATCCACAGCTTCATGCTTAGGTCACTCAGTGCCAATTGTGCATCCAGAGATTGGGATCATGTTTAAGTGCTTAGGCATTTGTGGTCATTTTAATATAAAAAAATAAAGAATAGTTAGTGCTAAGTCACAGGAATATTGAACAGTTTTATTAAACTAAAAGGTGTTTTTAAAAAAAAATAAAAAAATGGACCACTATCTTCTGCTCAGGCTCAACCATGGACCGTTTCGAATCCTTAACATTTATACATCTTCATTATATACCCCCCCACCATATTTACACACACATGTGCTAAACTTGTTTGTTTCTCTCTCCATTTCCTGCCCCACCTCTCCATTGTTTCCTCCCTCTCTCTCTCAGCCGTGTAGTGTTGCCAGTCTCTGTGGAAGAGGTGAGTAATCATTACCGACATGCCCTCTTTTGATATCCAAAGTGATGCGTCCCAGTGTTCCTTGTACAGTATCCTGCATATTGCCAGTTACAAGCACGGTAGTACAGTCTCCCCGTACACAGAATGCTCCTCCACTCAGGCTTTTTTGTCCGGGTCACATACCAAGACAAAAAAAGCCTTTGTTAGAGAGCGCTGGTATTGATTTGACAGGCTGGTGGTGGTGGTGTTTGCAGAGAGAGAGAGAGCTGGAGTGTGAGCTCAGCCTTTTAAAAACTACAATCTCTCTTGACATCTTTCTCTTAATTGTGTGTGTGTGTGTGTGTGTGTGTGTGTGTGTGTGTGTGTGTGTGTGTGTGTGTGTGTGTGTGTGTGTGTGTGTGTGTGTGTGTGTGTGTGTGTGTGTGTGTGTGTGTGTGTGTGTGTGTGTGTGTGTGTGTGTGTGTGTGTGTGTGTGTGTGTGTGATCCGTGCTCTTGTCTGCCCTCAGTGAGCCCAGACCCCAGTGTGATAACCACTGTCATCATACAGTGGCCCTATTTCACAGCCCTTTCTGAAAGGGGGAAAACACAATGTGGCTGACTGTAAGAGCATTTAGTTTAGTAGAATAAGCACAATCATATAACCATAATTATATCCAGGGTGCGATTTTTCCACATAATTCAGCCTCTACTGAATTATTTTTATCTCCAGTGGGGACAAAATGTATTCTCCCCGTCCTCCTCCTCCTCAAAGTGATCAATACTTCACCAATAGACCATTATATTACAGTATATACCTGGTCTCGCATTGCCAGACCTTCCTCCACAGCGCTGTGGGAGGAGGGTGCGGTCAGTCCACATAGTCCCCACACGGACCAAAGTACGGTGGTGGACTGGTAGCTGGAGAGGCGCCAGTTCACCTCCTGGGCACTGCCAAGGTGCTCTTGAGCAAGGCACCGAAACCCCCAACTGCTTGGGGCACCTGTCCATCGACAGCTACAACCCCCCCTCACTCTGACATCTCTCCATTAGTGCATGTATAGGTACTGAGCATGTGTGTATAATTCAGGCCTGTGTGTAATAACAACAAAAGAATGAAAACATTGTAATTTCCCTTGCAGGAATAATAACGTTTAAATTATTATTATTATTATTCTTGAATTAAGTTAAATTGAGTCTAGGAATTCCCTGTGCAGCATCTAGTGGCTGTTGGGGTTACTGCACCCTTGAAGCACCTGCCTTGCCTTCAGGGATCTTTTCAGTCTTTGCCTATTCTAGCAAATAATCACAGGATGTGTCCCTGTGCTTTTTTAAGGCTATTTATTCCAACCGTGTCTTCTTTTCTCCTCCCATTTCTCGCAGTATCAAGTAGGGCAGCTGTTCTCTGTGGCCGAGGCCAGCAAGAATGAGACCGGAGGAGGAGAAGGCATCGAGGTGCTGAAGAATGAGCCTTACGAGAAGGACGGGGAGAAGGGACAATACACACACAAAATATACCATCTAAAGAGGCAAGTCTTTGGAACGAAATCTAAAGTTCTCTGTGAGTGAGAGCACTTGCACTTCTGTTTCACCGTTTTTACAGAAAACCATTCAACACCACTGAGTTCATAGGGTGGACAAAATAATGTAACAACCTTATCGAAGGAGTACTTTGACTCACACATGTATAGACAGCTAAGCTGGGTACTGTTTGGCATAATGTGTAAACTCTAAAGAAACGTACGTGCAGCAGTGAGTGGCTGCGATTAAAAGCTCACTGATGGCGATGGAGAGACGGGTGAACATCTGCCGCCTTGGTATTTACCACAGAATATAAACTGGTACCTAGAAATATTTTATTATTTATAAAAACCCTCTTTACGAAGCCCCCACTCCCCCAGACAAGTAACCCGAGTATGTAAAGCACATAAAACCGAGAGCCCTGGCAACGGAAACAAGATCTGAAATTTTGCCTCCATTTGTTTGGATCGCAGGCTGCCAGTTGCCAGCTGTGAAATCGGATGGCAGAACTGTTTTGGCTGCTATCTGAGGGGAGACATTAGGTGTTGATGACTACTCTGCATGCCAAAATAAGCAGCCATTTTACTAATAAACCAGCTCTACCTTTTATAGTACATTCCTGCATGATGCTCTCCATATTTCAAAATAATATCCCAACACACACACACACAAACAAAACAAGAGTAGTGTGATGGAATCGGATGCCTTTTGATACATAGATACATCAGGGGTATTCAAGAGGTCCAGCAAGTCCAAAGAATTCCATACCTACAAATATGAGATATATACTAATAATACTAAAGGAATCAGTTGAGTCAACATTTTTAAACTTAACTTTAAGGCAAAATTATGAACAAACATATGATGAAATAAAAAGTGCCATAAATCCATCAGATCTGAGATACATCAGATAGATAGATAGATAGAGAGAGAGAGAGAGAGATAGATATATATAAAAATAAATAACTAGAGGCCTTTCTCCTTAATCAAAAGTTTAATATCCCATCTGTTTAAATCATTTCTACAGAGCAGTACAAGAAGTGAAGCTGTTCTGAAATCGTCCTACTTCTTTGCCCGTTGGTTCCTCTTATTTTGTCCACCCTCTGTATGTTGTGTGACTGGTTCTTTTGTACTGCAGGAAATAGGTGTTGGGGTTTTTGGGACAAAAGCTTTGGGTCCATCGGCCGAGTGCCACCAACAACAAAAAGGACAAATCATTATGAGTAGAAACATAGAATTGACCAAATGTTTGGATTTTTTTTTTTTTTAGCTTTTCTGCTGATAACACAAATTTCACTGTTTTTACATTAAAAAAAATGACTCAAACCAGTTAATCGATTATCAAAATAGTTGAAGATTAATAGTTGACTACATATACTTGATGGCTCCACAGAGATTTTTAGAGACTTAAAGATTTTTAAAAAGAAATTTATTCCAGAAAACTCGACACGTATCCAGGACAAAAACATGTTCTATTGCTATGGAAAATACACTAAAAAGGTGAAAAAGTAGAACACATGGCTCGTTTTAAAGTTAGGACGGTTTTTTTTTTTTTTTTTTTTTTTTAGGACATTAGTACTAAAGAAGGTACAAATAAGTTATAAAGCTGCAACTAACGATTGTTTTATGTATCGATTTAATCTGCCAAATTATTAACCGTTTGGTACACAAAAAGTCAGAAAACGGCGAAAAAAATGTCTCTTCAGTTTCTCAAGAGGATGTCTTTCTGTCAAAAAATAAATAAATCAGTTTAATATGATACAAAACAAAAGAAGCAGAGGCTGAAAATGACATTTTCTGATAATTTCTTCTGAATATTACCCTCAATTTTCTTTTTTTTTGGCTAAACGATTAATCAATGTTTAAAATAATTGGCTGTTATTTTTCTGTCGATCGGAGGATAGGAGCGCTTTGGAGACGCAGGGACCAGAAGGAGAAAAAAGAAAAAGAGGCAAATGTGCAGAACAGATGTTTAGTGCTCGTCGTGCTGTCGTTTGTCGCACCGTGTAAATATACTGCGCTCCCATTGCAAAGAAAAAAATAATAATAATAATACTTTGCCCTCGGGGGGGAAAAAACACTTTGGTCGACACGGCCCCTTAGCCCTGAAGATGCTAAGTTTTTTTTATTTTATTTTATTTTTTTAAAGTACGCAGTCTGCTCCAGATCTATGGATGTTTAATTTCGGAGGGACGGTGGACTTGATTGTCTGTCTGACTTCTCTTTCTCCCTCTGCAGTAAAGTCCCAGGTTATGTGAAGATGATTGCACCAGAGGGAGCGTTAGTTTTTCACGAAAAGGCTTGGAACGCCTACCCGTACTGTCGCACCAGTAAGTTCACGCTGAAGAATGAAATCCCTTCCAAATGATGATGATGATGATGATGACCATGAAAAGATCATAGTTAACAAGAAGTCATGGGGTCCACTTAAATGGACGTTTTGATGTGTTTTTACTACATGTGTGTATTTTTCAATAATGTAGTTTTGAAAGCTTGTCAAACATGATAAATGCCACCCTGATTTTTGATACTGATTTTAATTTATTTTTTTGGCTTTCCCTCTCCTTCCTCTGCAGTTGTGACGGTGAGTTGCTCTTTCCACGTTTCTTTCTTAAGGCCTGCTCCCAACCAGAGAGTGAAACGGCAAAAAATTCATCGGCATATCTTCAAAGTATTTAGTTCTTGCAGCGACTACACGGCAAGCCAACCGCAAACACATCAGCCAGCTGGGAACGTGCTAGCACTAGTCGGTCACAACAGCTCTCCTGAGATTCTTTCTGTTTTTCTCTCCCCCCCCCCCCCCCCCCTCCCCCTAGCATTTCAGTTGTCATGATTGTACATTATTTCGTAATAAAGAGTTGCCAAAGAGGGGAAGAAAGCTCTCCAGGGATTACTAACAAAACAGCCATAGACACACAGTTTGTACCAATGAGCCCTGTTGCTTGACTGTCCAAACCATTCCTGTTTCACAGAGCCCTTTTATTTGACTCCCACAGAGGAGGTTATGTAAAAGGGAACGTTGCAACACCGCTTGTAAGCTCCGCCGGTTTCCTCCCATTTTGCGCCCTCCGGGCTCCCTGCTCCCTCAAATGTCAGCACTGTCAGATGGCTCGGTCTGCGGCGCAACCGTGCACGTCAAAGTTCCAACGGATTTGAATTTGACGCGGAGTTTTACAGATTTACTTGGCCCCCTTGCGAGCAAAAAATCACTGATCACGGAAAATCAAACGACCCATTCATTTGAATGGAATTGCAGTGAGATTTTGCCGTATTTAAAATGCTGGTGTAACTGGGCCTTTTTAGGTTGAGATACACACGCACACACACACACACAGATACTGAGTGTATGCAACAGCCTTTAGACTGACACACCTGTCTTTAGATAAGTGTTTTCACAGCCCAGTGTTGTTGTAGATTACCTGCACACTAGCTGCCGCTGCGGTGGTTAAAAATAGTTCTGAGCTGAGCAGCATCACTAGCGTTGTTTTCAGACTCAACATCTGATTGGCTAATTGGATTTGAGCCGCAGGGTTTAAGTACATCTCTCAGAATCCTCCCATTCACGGGCACCTCCGTGCCGTCGGTCTTGGCCCGAGATTAGCCGCCACTTCAGTTTAGCAGCGGTACCACTTTTTAAGAACTAAAGGCCAAATGTTGGTTATTCCCCCTTCATGACATCTGCGTGTTTTCTCTCCTGCTTTACAGAACGAGTACATGAAGGACGACTTTATGATAAAGATCGAGACGTGGCACAAACCTGACATGGGAACAATAGAAAATGTGAGTGAGTAGTAGAGCTGGGCAATATATTGATATTATATCGATATCGTGATATGAGACCAGATATCGTCTTAGATTTTGGATATCGTAATATGACATAAGTGTCTTTTCCTGGTTTTAAAGGCTGCATGACAGTAAAGTGATGTCATTTTCTGAACTTACCAGCCTGTTGTAGCTGTTCTATTATTTGCCTTCACCCACTTAGTCATTATATCCACATTACTGATGATTATTTATCTAAAATCTCATCAATCCAATAATCAATCCAATATCACAATGTTTTTCGACCAAAATGCATCAATGTCGATATTGCGGCGATGTTGAAGGGTAGACTATCGGTGCTTTAACAAAACATTTTCACAATGAGAGTTTCAATAAATTCTCACCAGTAATGTGGATACAATGAGAAAGTGGGTCAAGGCAAATAAATCGCTAGAAAGTCTGGTAAGATTAGATAATGATATTTGTTTGACTTCAGACGTCACTACGTCTTCTTAGTTTGTTTATTTGAAAGAGATGTCTTTCTATTTATTTAGTTATTTTGATGTGGGATTTGTTTTGAAAATCTAATTATTAATTTATTTTTTTATCTTTTTTGTTATTTAAGATAAAATACCATTCCAGTCTCACTTTTGATACGCGGACACATCTGTTTTGCACAGTTTATATGAATAAGGGAATATTTTTCCGTCATTCGTCCGCAGCTTGTTCTGTTTAAAAAAAAAAAAAAAAAAAAAAAAGAATCCAGAGAAAATTGGATCGTGAACTTAACATCCTGTATCGAATCGTAAGTTGAATGTATCGTCCCATTCCCTATTTCCTAAAATTCAACACAAGAGAATCTTTTATTAGACTCTCTCGGTCTGCTTAACAGCCCTTTCAAATTCATAATGCGGACTATCTGTTCTAAAGTCTCCAAGCCCAAGCAGAGGTGTGTGTGTGTGTGTGTGTGTGTGTGTGTGTGTGTGTGTGTGTGTGTGTGTGTGTGTGTGTGTGTGTGTGTGTGTGTGTGTGTGTGTGTGTGTGTGTGTGTGTGTGTGTGTGTGTGTGTGTGTGTGTGTGTGTGTGTGTGTGTGTGTGTGTTAATTTGAATCTCATTTGATTTACACTCTGCACAGATTTTGAATAAGTCCTCCTGGAAGAAACGGCGTGTCCCATGATGCCTGTGTGACCTCCCTGTGTTTCTCTTTGTGTCAGGTCCATGACCTGGACGAGCAGACATGGAGGACTGTGGAGGTGTCTCCCATAGATATTGCAAACAAAGAAGAAGTGGCCCAAGGGGTGAGTTTTTTATTATTTATACATATACTGGTAGTCTTTAAGAGCCACCGAACAAAGATGTGAAAATACACTATATTTTTTGATGTTTTTGATGCCTTTTTTTCACAGTTTTTGCTTTTTCCAGCGTTTTAAATTCTCTCTACACATTTTCAGCGCTTATTTCTACGTCCCATATTTTCTGATATAAAACAAAAAAATTTTACGGGTCAATTTGACCCAAAGTCAACACAAGGGTTAAAGGGAAAAGCCAACCATAAACACACCTGTCATTGTGCTACTCTAAGGGATCTAGTTGTTGAGACATAACATACAAGCTTCTGTGATCACCTATGTTTTCACATCGTCCTTTTTTATTGTCTTCAGCGATAGCCCTAATTTAATAATAAAAAGGCTCAATATGATGATATAGTAACAGCACAACGTCCTCATCATTGGACCATTACTGTGGCGTTTATTTTTATTTTTTTTTAAGTGGATTACCACAGCAACACACTGATTTTAGGATTTTTATACTATACTATTTATCTATTTTCTTCTTAAAATCGGCCTGGATGATGTTTGGCACACGAAGGCTTGTCCACCCAAGTTTAAAAGCCCAAACCAATTAAAAGTCTTCCCTTTCTCTTTCTTCAGACAGCGGTCTCTCTCAGCTGAAAATCAGACCATTAAGACTTGAATCCATAGACACTGAATCAGTGAATGTCTCTTATTGTGTTGCAGACGCTTTCCAAAAAGTGTTCCTTCAGCTTTTCTAGCTTCTAGCTGTGAATCTGTTTCCCAGTAAAATGCCCTGGGTCATGATGCACCGTCTCTATTCATTTATCTTTTAATATAACTTATCTGTTTCTATTCAGCTTAAAAATACACCTTTTTCCCAATGTAGAGTTGTAAAGTATTGTGGAAAGAGCATGATAACACAGTTGGACCTAGGGTTGGGCATCGTTTGGATTTCAACAATTCTGATTCCAATCTGTAGGGCTGTGTATTGGCAATACGATACGTATCACGATACATGGGTTATGATGCAATATATTGCGATACTGTGCGCAAGGCGATATATTGGGATTTTTTTTTAAAGTATAATTTTAGAAAAACTAATATTTAAAAAAGAAAAAAAAAGAAAGCCATGATGTTCATAAAAGTCAAAGAAGTTTACTTTAGGTAAACAATTCAGTACACAGAAAATCAAACTGCCAGTTTGGGATTGTGGTTCCCAGGTTCTTAGTGAGCTAATGTTGATATGTTAAAGTAGGCCGAAGTTCAGCCACAGCTACGTTGTTAGCTTCTAGCAAAAAGTCAGGTCCTGTTAGGCCCTGTTAGGCCCTGTTAGGTACTGTTAGGTATTGTTAGGCACTGCTAGGCACGGTTAGGTACTGTTAGGTATTGTTAGGCACTGTTAGGCACGGTTAGGTACTGTTAGGTATTGTTAGGCACTGCTAGGCACGGTTAGGTACTGTTAGGTATTGTTAGGCACTGTTAGGTATTGTTAGGCACTGTTAGGTATTGTTAGGCACTGTTAGGTATTGTTAGGCACTGCTAGGCACTGTTAGGTACTGTTAGGTATTGTTAGACACTGCTAGGCACTGTTAGGTATTGTTAGACACTGTTAGGTATTGTTAGACACTGTTAGGCACTGTTAGGCACTGTTAGGCACTGCTAGGCACGGTTAGGTACTGTTAGGTATTGTTAGGCACTGTTAGGTACTGTTAGGTATTGTTAGACACTGCTAGGTACTGTTAGGTATTGTTAGGTACTGTTAGGTATTGTTAGGCACTGTTAGGTACTGTTAGGTATTGTTAGACACTGTTAGGTACTGTTAGGTATTGTTAGACACTGCTAGGCACTGTTAGGTACTGTTAGGTACTGTTAGACACTGCTAGGTACTGTTAGGTATTGTTAGGCACGGTTAGGCACGGTTAGGTACTGTTAGGTACTGTTAGGTACTGTTAGGTACTGTTAGGTATTGTTAGGCACTGTTAGGTACTGTTAGGTATTGTTAGACACTGCTAGGTACTGTTAGGTATTGTTAGGTACTGTTAGGTATTGTTAGGCACTGTTAGGTACTGTTAGGTATTGTTAGACACTGTTAGGCACTGCTAGGCACTGTTAGGTACTGTTAGGTATTGTTAGACACTGCTAGGCACTGTTAGGTACTGTTAGACACTGCTAGGTACTGTTAGGTATTGTTAGGCACGGTTAGGTACTGTTAGGTACTGTTAGGTACTGTTAGGTACTGTTAGGTATTGTTAGGCACTGTTAGGCACTGTTAGGCACTGTTAGGTATTAGGCACTGTTAGGTACTGTTAGGTATTGTTAGACACTGCTAGGCACTGTTAGGTACTGTTAGGTATTGTTAGGCACTGTTAGGTACTGTTAGGTATTGTTAGGCACTGCTAGGCACTGTTAGGCAAGGACACTAGTGGTGTGTCTCAGTCATCTACAGTACAGGCCAAAAGTTTAGACACACTTCCTCATTCAGTGCGTTTCCTTTTTATTTTCATGACAATTTACATTGTAGATTCTCACTGAAGGCATCAAAACTATGAATGAACACATATGGAATTATGTACTAAACATGTCTTATATTTTAGATTCTTCAAAGTAGCCACCCTTTGCTTTTTTTATTAATAAGGGACATAATTCCACTATTTAACCCTGAAAAAGCACACCTGTGAAGGTAAAACCATTTCAGGTGACTACCTCATGAAGCTCATTGAGAGAACACCAAGGGTTTGCAGAGTTACCAAAAAGAGCAAAGGGTGACTACTTTGAGGAATCTAAAATATAAGACATGTTTTCAGTTATTTCACACTTTTTTGTTAAGTACATAATTCCATATGTGTTCATTCATAGTTTTGATGCCTTCAGTGAGAATCTACAATGTAAATAGTCATGAAAATAAAGAAACACATTGAATGAGAAGGTGTGTCCAAACTTTTGGCCTGTACTGTAGCGGTTGGGGGTTTAAACACAACATAAACGTGAACGGAAACCAAAACTTGCGCATTTTAAATTGGCAAGCGATGATCGGATTTGAAACCAAATCCACCAAACGATTCTACTGGAATCTTAATTTTTGAACCGATTCCAAGTAGGACTCTGTTCTCGATGCCCAGTCCTAGTTGGACGGCATTTATTTATCAGCCTAAAGGGAAAACGCAACGATGGGTTGTCAGTTCTTCGGCAACATTTGATTTGATGTCAAATTGATTTGAATGGTATAGAGACATTAAAAGTCTCAACCTTTTTGTTAAATAGCATGTAGTCTCTATCCACGACGTTCCACTTCCGGGATTGCTCCGGTGCCGCAGGAAATTCCGCCGGATGCACGTCTTTTCGACAATTTGAGCATGTTTTTCTCCCATCCCAGAATGCTGTGTGGTGTAGCCAGAGCCCCCCCTCCCCTGTGGATGGTCTGGCGAAGCGAGACTAAATAGCATGAGACCCCTGATGAATGAAACTGTTCAGCCATCCTTTAAAACCCTGTAATCAGTATATTATGGGCGCCGGTCTGACAGTAATGCCTAAACCGTCAAGTCGCCTGTGGTTTAAAATCTTAAAGGAGGCATTAAGCCATTTTCATCCAGGTGGGTCACAGGGTTTCTTACACTAGCTCCTGTGCAGTAATGACTTAAGTGGATCAGTGTTGAGGCCCGGGCCTAATCTGAATGTCCATCTGCTCCAGGTATTCCACACTCCTTCCCAACAGCAGACCACATAGATTAAAACAGCGCAGTGAGCCTTGAGCTCGAGACGGTGGGAGTTGGGGTGTGGGGGTAGTGGGGTGGGGTGGGGGTTGTGGGGGTGTTCAGTAAAAAAATAAAATAAAATCTTGCGGCTGTTGGTTCTTTAGTGTCCAATCTCTTCCTTTTTAAGAGTGAAGTGAAGCCCGACTAAACAGTTGCAGTGAAAAAGCGTGTGTAGAGGCTAAGCCCAAGCTTTAAAGGAACACGCCGACTTATTGGGAATTTAGCTTATTCACCGTAACCCCCAGAGTAAGACAAGTCGATACATACCCTTCTCATCTCCGTGCGTGCTGTAACACTGTCTGACGGTTCCAGCATTAGCTTAGCCTAGCACAGATCCTGCAGGTAACTGGTTCCAACTAGCCTACTGTTCCGAATTGTGACAAAATAACGCCAACGTGTTCCTATACAAATCACAACAAATAGGAACATGTTGGTGTTATTTTGTCACTTATTCGGAGCAGTAGGATTACTGGAACCATTCACCTGCATGTTCTGTGCTGGGCTGATGCCGCTGGAGCCGTCAGACAGCATTACAGCACACACGGAGATGAGAAGGGTACGTATGGACTTGTCTTACTCTGGGGGTTACGGTGTATAAGCTAAATTCCCAATAAGTCGGCGTGTTCCTTTAAGCCCCTGAGGCGCTGTTCCAGGGGTAGAGTAATTGACGAACTTTTTACCTTTTTTGATCAATGAAAGTCCCAAGTCATATTTGCAGTTAAAACCTTTTGGTTCCATTTTTTTCCATGAGATCATAGTTGGGTTTCCAGACAAATCACTGCTTGTATGTATATGCCTGTGTAGTGTAGTGTAGTGTAGTGTAGTGTAGTGTAGTGTAGTGTTGTGGTGTGATGTTGGTGTGCGTGTGGTCAAAAACTATGTGTTTCCAGGTTGCGCCCAAGGGACCAAAGATTGGTTCCTATTGATACCGAGGGCACTAATTGGCTAGTTTGGCCAGAGTTCCACATTTATCAGCTGCTCCCATGCATTCGGAGTATAAGACGTGACATATAAACAGGATTTTGTGACCAGCCAATCATGGTCCATTATGCAACTAACAGTGTGATCTGGAAGCATGAAACATTTTGAGTCAGGTGCCCCCTGTTTGTTACAGGATCTTAACGTTTTGGTGTCCTTTCTTCTCTCTCTTTCTTTTTTTTTTCCCCCAGGACTATAAGCCAGAAGAAGATCCCGCTCTTTTCCACTCTGCCAAGACGGGCAGAGGACCTCTCGGCCCCGAATGGAAGGTACCTGACGTAGCTAACAGGAAGCCGAACACCGTGTTTCTGTCTGACCTCGGTCCCATCTGATCCGCGATGAATGAACTGGCCTTCTGTCTTTGTTCTCCTCCTCCACAGAATGAGCTGAAGACAGACTGTCCTTACATGTGTGCATACAAACTGGTCACTGTCAAGTTCAGATGGTGGGGTCTGCAGACCAAAGTGGAGAACTTCATCCACAGGGTAAAGGCATCATATCTTTATTTTACTGGGTGTTTGGCATTAGTATTTATACTTCAGGTGCACTGTTGTACTAGCCTGGATGCCAGACGAACTTAGCCCCGCCCACAAAATTCGAGGTCGGGAAGTTCGGTCTGGAGTCGCTCCGTTGAGAAGCAATTATTGCCCGAACAGAATCTGTTCGGACCAATCAGATTGTCGGACAGATGATCAACAGTAACAGAATCAATCACGTCACCAAAGAACGCTTGGGTTGAATTTGTTCAGATGTGTAGATTCCACCATCGCGTCTGTTACAGAAGATATCGACAGCGCATTCATTTTAAAATCCTCAGCGGAGGAGCCTCAACAACTGCCCGAAAGCAAGAGAGAGACTGAAGAGAGAGAGCGTTATATGGTGGAGAGACATAGAGAGAGACTGAAGAGAGAGAGCGTTATATGGTGGAGAGACATAGAGAGAGACTGAAGAGAGGGACCGCCGGCGCTAGAACAAAGCCGTGAATCAGAGAAATAAAACGTGTTTTCGCCGATCCATCTCTAGAAATGCAACTGTAGCGAGCATGTCACTATCACTAACGTTGTCCACATTTATATTTACAAGAAACAAATGATATATCCAGCTTCAAAAAAGTCTAAAAGTCGGAAGTTAGAACGAATGCACGCGAATGCATTGTGCAAAGAGTGGTTGCTATGGAGACGATACACAGTGTTGAGTTCCGTTGCTCTGATTGGTTGGAGGTCTATCCAATGAATGCAGAGGCATTTTTTTTCCTGGATCGGTTGGAACACGCCCCACAATCACAGCCCAATGGATCGGTTTCAGACTCACATTCTGACTAGAATCTGAGTAGGACCACGTCAGGCTACTGTTGTATTGTAACAAAGTACAAATACTTCGTTACTGGAGGACAAATCCGGTGCAAAATGAACCTAGGGGTTAATAACACGTGTACTGAGTTGACCGTTCTCTGGGATCTGTTTTCATGCTAATCGAATGTGACCAGTTTTAGCGCAAACCGCTAATTAGCTTATAACGCTAGTCGCCGGGGCACGGCTAAAGTAAAGAGAAATCTCTATTTCTACACCACTAACAAGGCTCAGAATATCACCACGCTTCCACGGTAGCATAATGAGGGTCCCTACATGTAAACACAAGCATTGAGAACTTTGTAAGTGTACAGACAGTTTATTAAAAAGGTAGATCATAAAGACAGTAGCGTTCACGTATACATGCAGGCGCCATCTTGGGAAAACGGTGGCGACCAGTCGAACCACGAACGCTGTGCAACTTGAGCTGAACTGTGTTGAAATCTAAAATCTCCCATGGTCCGTGGTTTCCCATTGGGTCGATAGGAATTACGTTTGTGAAATGTAATTACATGGAAATGCATGAATTTTATCGGTTTATTAAAATATATGGGTGACTAACTACAAGGGTTAGTATATAGGGTTCAATTGCCCTATTAACTTACATTGTAGCTTGTTTTGCCGCTGCCGACTGCAGCGATCTCGCTTAATACCAGACCAATGTCAGAGATTGTTGTTCCCATCAGTCACTGAGACACAAAAACACAGGGACATAGGGTTGAAAAAAATGGTAGTTACCCTATTAAAGGGGCGCTATGCAGTTTTGTTCATATAACCATTCAAATGACTTTGAAGCTAAAAAAAAGTGCATAGTTCACCTTTAACATCTACACAGTCTTTGATTAGATTTTCAGTGTGACAGTGAAGTGTTGTTTCTAGTTTGGACAGCAGAGGGAGAAATAGCTTTTTCAATGTATCTTAAAGGTCCCATGGCATGTTGCTCTTTGGATGCTTTTATATAGGCCTTGGTGGTCCCCTAATACTGTATCTGAAGTCTCTTTTATATAGACCTTAGTGGTCCCCTAATACTGTATCTGAAGTCTCTTTTATATAGACCTTAGTGGTCCCCTAATACTGTATCTGAAGTCTCTTTTATATAGACCTTAGTAGTCCCCTAATACTGTATCTGAAGTCTCTTTTATATAGACCTTAGTGGTCCCCTAATACTGTATCTGAAGTCTCTTTTATATAGACCTTAGTGGTCCCCTAATACTGTATCTGAAGTCTCTTTTATATAGACCTTAGTGGTCCCCTAATACTGTATCTGAAATCTCTTTCCCGAAATTCAGCCTTGGTGCAGAATTACAGCCACTGGAGCCAGTCCCATAATGAGCTTTCCTTAGGATGTACCATTTCTGTGTCATATTGATGTTAAAAAAACTCAAAGCGAAATTTTCATGCCATGGGACCTTTTAAAAATTGGGAGGAGAGAATTAAACTGAGCAAAGTTTTTAGTTAAATTTGGTTTGGTTTAGGGAAGAGATGAAAAGGCAAGTGTAATGAATTAAATAGAAAAAAAATCATTTGAAGTCTCCAACATGGGCTGAAGGCTGCTTTAGTCCGAACCATTATTGGTCTCTAACCCACCGGTTGGTCGTGCGGGAATATCCGTTGTTTTACTTCATTTGAACTTCTTCATCCTTCCACAGCAAGAAAAGCGTATTTTCACCAACTTCCACCGCCAGTTGTTCTGCTGGATTGACAGATGGGTGGGTTTGACCATGGAGGACATCAGGCGGATGGAAGAGGAGACCCAGAAAGAGCTCGAGGAGGTAATTAACTCGCCAACTCTCTGCACTATATACTGCACTGTACCGCCTTCTTCCTGGTGCCGTGATTTGGAGTTGAAGACCGCAGGAAAAGTATCTCAACCTTTACTGGAACGCAGGATCCAGTAGAGTTGTTTTTATGTTTAGTATCTTAACAGATATTCTGAAAGTTAAGGAGCTTACTAGGGCTAGATCCGAACGTTCAAATATTCGTTCGATAGGCAGGTATTCGATTTTCAATTTTGGGATTCAAATATTTGTCGTTTTTTTGTCGGGATTAAACGGCCTGCTGCTGCAGAGTTTCTGCAGGGTCTTAAAGGTGCCCTGCCACACGTATTTCATCACTTGGTGGTAATGTCTGAAGTTCTACCATGGACTCTGTAACATTTTTTGTGGAAAAAATGCCTTGGTTACCTTGTTTCAAGCCATTCTAGTTTGGTATAGAAAGCCTGCAGGAAGACTCAGCTCGATTTCTGCCAGTTTTCATTAATATTCAACAAGCTAAGCTGTTTGAATCTGATTGGCTAACAGCTCGCCAATGAGACCCTGGCTGTCAGAATCCTTTACCCAGCCCAACTGGGCAAGCTAATGAATAGTAATGAGCTCAGGCAACATGATGCCAGACTGACCAGCTTTTGTAATTGGTCTGATTTCTCTGCTTATTTCTGTCCAGTGGCTAGAGCTGACAGAGGAGGTAGCAGTTCATTTTCACATTCACAACATAACACAAACACATATTTAAAAAAAAATACAAGGAAAAAACGGTTTTGTGTGGCAGGGCACCTTTTTTTTAAAAATAAATTTCAAAAATCTAAATTGTAGGCCTTTTAAAAAATCTTACATTTGCTCAAGCATTGTGTTCTAGGTCTAAAATAAGTTTAAACCAGTCTAAAAGCAACACTAGGTAACTTTTCCCACTTCGGTCCCCCTACAGGTTGGAAGTGAAATTGTCCGTTACATTACATTGTCCACTTCATTCAAACTACAGATCCGCTACCTGATCTGGCAAACTTATGTAATGTAATGTAATGTAATGGACAATTCTGCTTCCAACCTGTAGGGGGACTGAAGCGTGAAAAGTTACCTTGTGTTGCTTTAGTTTTCCTATGTCAATGCAACGCTAACTCTAATGCTCATTGAAATGTTCCCGCAGCGCTTTAGAATGATTATTATTTATTTCTTTTATTATGTAGTGTTGTAGTTCTTTCTGTTGCTAGTCCAGATACAATCCACTGTACTACGACTACAAATGAGACCAACGTTCAACTTACTTTGCAGCCAATCTAGACACCAGCCCTGTAATGCCAAAGAGGAAATCTGAGAATTGTTTCAGACTCTGACATCTGACTTTGTTTTTAATATTGTGATACACTTTAGGTCGTGAATTTCATTCATAATGGTCTTAAGAAGTCTTAAATTTGACTCCGCGCTGGCTAATTTCTGCAGCGCTATGTCGTCCATCTCAGCCAACAACGGAGAAATGTGGAGTTGCAAGCGAGCAGTCTGATGTGTGTAGAGGTCTGTATTAGAGATGTTCCGATACCGATACCAGTATCGGTATCGGCTCCGATACCGCCTAAAACGCTGGTATCGGTATCGGGAAGTACTGGAGTTTATGCACCGATCCGATACCACGTAATAAAGCCCTAAAGTAAATCTACGTTAAAGTAGTTTATTTATGTTCTTTTTCCGTTATAACTGACTGTCAAACTGGAGAATAAAAGAAAGTTCTGGGGCATTCATTGTTTGTGTTTGTTCATGTTTCACAAAGAGTTTAACCTGAGCCAGACCGACAACAAAGATAGAAATCATATCACATCCATACAGGGATAGTAGTATACAGCTGTTAAAACATAATGAAATATATGACACTCTGGTATCGGATCGGTACTCGGTATCGGCCGATACGCACGTTCAGGTATCTGAATTGGTATCGGGAAGCAAAAAATGGTATCGGACCATCTCTAGTCTGTATGGTTCTACTTCAGCAGCCTGCTGTCGTTTATCAGGCCATTTGATAAAGGTAGAGATAGAAGGTAGCGCGGCTGCGTATAACGCCAATACAGCGAGGCCTCGGCTGGCTGAGCATTCACTCACACACGCCGCGTCGGTCGTCCCTCGGCAGACAGTCCGTTTTTGTTTAGAATTTTTTTTAAAGTTGAGTACGATTTCAACTTTTGGAGAAAAACAAACCGACGTCATGTCACCGGCTATCGGACTCGTAAGTCTAGGTATCTTGCTAGCGCTGTCCTAACACAGTTTTAAACACTGTGACCTGCCCAGGATTGTGTGTAATAACTGTGTCCTGCGACAACAAAGCAGACCCTTCATCTCTAGCTTCGTCTATTTTCACACACATTTTAAGCTACCTTCAAGTGTGGTCGGAAATGTTGGTTTCCCCCACCGCTGCCGCCACCAGAGCTCCAAATATTCGCTGTTGAAAAGCACCAAAGCTCAAAAATGGTATTGGGTTCAGCCCTAGAGCTCACACATGAAATAAAGTTGTGAATGATTATTGATTATAATGATCGATCATTGCTCTGTTTGGTCCAGACTGCTGGAGACGACACGGCACACTGAATCTGCCTGGTTTAACCCTTTTTTACTCCTGAATTTTCACTCCATTTTATTTTTAGATGCGTCAGAAGGGAGATGTGCGAGGCACCTCTGCGACAGACGAGTAGAAGCTCGTCGCTGTAGCTCAAACACTAGAGGCAGGCTGAGTAAGTCTCATTACAGGAGGGGTGGTGCCGCCGCATGGATCATTCTCCACCCTTCTCTTAACACTGCTGCCCGCCCGCTGTCTAACCTCTCTGCTCCTCCTCTCCAGTTATTTTTAATTTTTTTTCAGATCTTTTGTGCTTGTGCTGGCGTTTTTTTCCGCCCTGCGTCTTCTTCCCGTTCTAATCCTCTTTGTTTCCATCTCATTCCAGTCGCTTTCCTTCTGAATGCTATTCATCAACTCACATTTGTCATTTTCACTTAGATTGTAACTAGGGCTGCACAATATATTGGCTTTTTTTTTTTTTTTTATCGTCATCGCGATATCAACTGGCACAATAAACACAGTGACCATGTTTACATGCACATAATATTCCGTTTTTTGCCCTCATTCGGAAAAAAGACGATATTGCGAATAAGCTGTTTACATGGTTAATGGAAAGGGAATAATTCAATGTTCAATTTGTTCAATAAATTGAAATGATTTCCTTTCGTTTGTTTTAAATACAACAAGCTATTTTTTTTTTAGCAGGATACTGAAAGCGGCCGAACTGAGTACACTCTAACATTGGTTTGATTTATCCAAAGTAATATCGTTATTGCGATATTTAGCAACCGTATCGCTTATTTTCCTCATATCGTGCAGCCCTAATTTTAACATTTTCTTACAGCTCGATCACTCATCTTGAACCCTTCACTTTGTGCTTTGATTTTTTTTTTTCCCTCCTGATGTTTTTCTTGAATTGATCATTCTTTTTCTTGCCGAGATGCACTTTGTATATTCCACTACTTGCACATTTTTTACTCATTGCACTTTGCAAACTCGATGTTTGCTACTGCTTGTTGTTTATAGTGTGTTTTCTGTTGCTGTATGTACACATGGTACCCACGGGGACTTAAAAGTATTAGTCTTAAATTTAATATTCTAAAAATAAGGCCTTAAAGCTGTAGTGCGTAATTTCTGCCGCCCTTATGAGGAATTCTATGTAATGACAACAACACTGTCGGCACGTCCACATGATACAAGCCTTCTGTGATAGAGAAAAAAGAAATCCAGAGAGAGTTGTGGGGAGCTGATAGTCTTAATTAGAGCCCGACCGATATATATCGGCGGGCCGATATTATTTGCCGATATTAGGCATTTTCCAAACTATCAGTATCGGCATTAATAATGGCCGATGAATGAATATTTAAAAAATAAAATAAAAACTGACAAAACCCCCTTCATCCATGTTCTGAGTGTTGGTGTTGCGTAGTCTGTCCACCAGAGGGCGCTCTACAACGTCCCTGTTGGCTACACTCTGATTTTTTTTGGTTGTGTTTTTGTTCAAAGGGCTTTAAGTTTCATATCTTATGTTTGTATTTTTATACATTTTATTTATCAGAACTTTAATATATTTTGTTGTGACCATAAAACAAACAAACTCATTTGGCAACAGCTTGAATGTAACGGACGTTCATTAATATAAAAAAGTTACGCACTAAAGCTTTAGAAGTCTGACATTTCGGTCAAAAAGTCTTACATTTCGTTTACAAAGGTCTTAAATTGTTTCTTGTTTGGCGTTTACATATTTTAATTTACTGTATCTAAACTTCCTAACTTAAGTTTCGAGAGCTAAACTGAAGTTTTATTTATTTTGTATTTTTAGTTTAATAGCATTAGAACTCTTCATGCGACGCTTGTATTATTTTATTTGATTAGACTACAAACATACCTCACTAAGCTATTGTGAAATATTATTTGTGGAATATTATGATGAATTGTTTTACTAAATTCAGCTAATGTTACCTGGTAAATACTGCTTTTCACACTGATTTTCCATTACATGGCTGTGAATTTGGCATTAAATCTCACCCTAGTGGGGGGGGGTATTAAAAAGGTCTTAAATCAAACTAGTAGAATCCTGGGGCTACCCTGGTACAGCACGTTTCTCCCATGTTGTTTGTTGTTTTGTGGCTGCACCAGATATGCCCTCAGGGGACAATAAACATGTATTGCATTTTGATTTCATTGCAATGTTTTCCCTTTTGATTTTTTTGGCCGATTTCTCTGCATGCGCATGTCTTATCGCTTAACAGATGTGAGCCTCTCGTCGTCTTCTATCCCGAAACTGAACCCAGAACTCTCTCTCTCTCTCTCTCTCTCTCTCTCTCTCTCTCTCCCAGCTGCGTAATACAGGTCCGATTCGAGGCACCAGTGCTGCTCATGAGCAATGAGGCAAATCAACCAAAACCCTGTCATGATGATGTCATCAGAGACACGTCCACCACGTTGAGGAAGTGGCCCTGACGTTCGTCGCCTCTTCTCTTCCTGTCTCACATGATTCATTGGGGGGGGGTTTGACAAAGATTGGTTTAACAGTACTGTACAGATTCTCTACCCCGATCACAAGCCTCCTGTTCACCACAGAAAAAAAAAAAACAACCATGTTTTTTGCATACATATAAAAAGGAAAGGAAAAAAAAAAAAAACTTTGCACAGAACGTAAAAATTGCCTGATATGTAATTGTTAGTTGATTATTACAATGGGCTTTGTTTTTATTCAGGTGTGTAAACCGTGACTCAGAAAGTCAAGCCTTTTAAATTAGAGAGTTGTTTTTAGATATACAGATTCCCAAAAAACCCCATTGGTATAAGATGGCTTTAGCAGGTATTGGACCATT
>NC_041346.1:28029918-28192418 GCF_004354835.1 Perca flavescens
GAGGCCATGTGCAGGATCCCAACGACAGGAGACTCAGACCCATTTACGGTAAGGACTCAATGGGGAGTTATATATTGAAGCGTGTTTGGATGTTTGGGACACATCCTTGTGTTGTATACCGGTGCGTGTGTATTAAAGTAGAAGGTGCTGGAGTCGGAGGGCAGCGATGCGGCCCCTCCAGCTCCAACCACGGGCTCTGCTGCCTGCTGCGCCCAATGACAGTGCACCTTACCCGGTCTGCCACCGAGTCGGGGGTAGGGCACGGATCTCTGGATGAAACCGTGTGTCCCCTTGTTAAATCCTTAAACGTCCCCGGTGGTGTTAAAGCATTGAATGCTGCGGAAATGTCTGTCGTCCAGTTTGGCTCATTCTCAAAGTCGAGCTCCTTTTTTTTTTTTTTTTTTGCTAACGGTCGCTATTTGACAGCTAGCTAGCATGCTAATGTGTCAGCTAGCCAGGCAGCCCATTGACATGCTCCAACTGTATGAATGTTTAAAAAGAAAAGTTGTTTATTTATGGGAGTCGTATGTCTCGCTCTCGTTGTGTGATTAGTTGTCCGCGTCCAGTCTGAATCTGTATCTGCTAGCTCAATGTTACACGGTTAGCTTGCAGTTAGCATTTGGTTCATAATAGTGTAAGGACAATGCTTCACGCTAACTCCATGCTAGCTAGCTAGCTAGCTAGCATGGAGCTGTCACAGCTCACGGAACTCTTAAAGCCCAGAAAGAGGAGCTGGTACATAACGGATATTCACTGGGTTTTATAAGTGAGCAGTGGTGGGAAAAGTAACGTTATTCATATCCTTTTACTTGAGTAAAAGTGTTAAGACCACACTGTGAAAGTACTCAACTAAAAGTAAAAGTCCTGCATTCAAAACCAGAAGTAATAGTAACGTTATATATGCTGCAGTGAAATGTTCCCTGTCAGTGTTTTCCTCTTCTTCTATCTGATGTTTCTGGATTAATATTCCCGCTGCATTAATGTTTATGTTGCATTTTACTGCTGTAGATGTTTAAGGTTTTGCTAATTTTAACTCCTTTTTATATACTGTTGGGTAGTTTAATCTACAGCAATGCATCATATTATATATGGTAATCCTATGATCTGTGAGAACCACAGATCTCTAAAAAGTTTTTAAACTTTTCACAGCGTTTAGAAAAACAGCCCTGTTTTCAGCTTTGTGACATGCATTTTCCATCTGATTCAAGAGGCTTTATAAAGACTTTTATTTAGCTTAAGAAGTAATTTTCTCAACACATAAAGGCAGACTTCATCCTTCAGTTTATCACAAACATTCAACATCAGCACATCTGGAGATACGTGGTTTTCACTGGACAGGTAGGGGTCATCTGCAAAGTAACTAAAGATGTCAGACAAATGTAGTGTAGTAAAAAGTACAATATTTAGTGGAATGCAAGGAGCCAGAAATGGAAATACTTCAGTAAAGTACAAGTACCTTGAATTTGTACTTGCATGCAGTACTTAAGTAAATGTACTTATTTACTTTCAATCACTGGTAAGAACTACGACCTGTTTTAATAGTAATTTTAAGATTTTCACAGATCTAAACTGATAATGAACAGGTTTATTGTGAATGTTACTTTGTCAAATTATTCAGGAGCAGGGTGGTTTCTAGCTGAAAAGACATTAAAATGTAGTTAGAAACCCATAAATAAGTTAAGCTAGTAGGGCTGCTCTCTCTTAGTCGATTAGTCAACTAATCGGTCGTTTTGGTCTTAGTCAACTTAGATCTCTTTAGTCCATTAGTCATGTTTTATGCTTTTTTTTTTTTTTTTTCATGCTGAATGATTTATTTCCAAGAAACGTACGAGCACATCACTGGTAAACACAAGAATTAAAGTGGTGCTTTTGCGTGACTGTTTGCGGAGAAACTCAGATTTACAGATCTGTCGATTAAATCAACTAATCGATTAGTCGATACAGCTGAAAGAGTGTTAGTCGACTAAGAATTTCTTCAATCGAGCACAGCCCTAAAAGCTAGTCTCTGTGTTTTTCATCCATGGCTGGAACTTCAGGGCTGCTTGGTTTGGCAGCAGACCATGAACTTCTCAACCCCTGATCCAGCTGACAATAAGTCCATGTTCCTCACATTTCTGTAGGCGTTTGTCAACTTTTGGTTCTTCTGTGATGACAGTTTAAACAGAGAGAATAGACCTGACATAATCACAGTGTGCTGTCTGGCACTGTTAATTTTGGCACCCAGCTGTTCTGAGGAGACTGAACTTAGGTATCTCTGTTTGTGTGTGTGTGAGAAAGAAAGATAGATAGATAGATAGATAGATAGATAGATATTTGTAAACCTATATATATGCATGCCAACCAAAAAGACATGTGACACTTTGCCTTCAGCGAAGAAATATTTTCATCATTCATTAAACGGACGATTATATTTCTCTTCGGTTACTTTTATGCTCTAGAAGTCTGTTATAGCAATAATAATGTGACTGTGCAATACTGTAAACACATTTGACTATTCTCTTTAATTATACTTATTTATTGTTTGTTTATCTTTAGTGTATTGTACTTTTCCCCCCTATCCCTATGTTGTGGGATTTATAAAGGATTTTGAATCTTGAACCTAAAACCCAAGTTAAAGGGTAACTACCTTTTTTTTCAACCTGGACCCTTTTTGTGTCTAAGTGACTGATGGGAACAAAGATCTTTGACATTGGTCTAGTATTAAGTGAGATCGCTGCAGTCGGCAGCTAGGAAACAAGCTACAATGTAAGTTAATAGGGGCAATTGTCCAGCTTGTATTTACCTTCACAAAAGTGCTCGTTTTGCCGCTGACAGGCTCAGATTAATATTCTAAGTGTCTGACAACATTAATGTTTCCTCTGTGTTTATTTTGTAGTGGCGGCCCACCATGGCAAAATTTGTGCCACCACAGTATCAGAAATAGGGCTGTACGAAAAATGTAGTCGCGGTTGCCTTTTAAATTACCCTGCCGCTCACATTGCTATTGCTATTCAGAGGTTACTGGGCCCGTCCATTTTAACTCCACATTCTGTTGTGTTGATGTAGTTTATCGTCAAAACGTGACCTGCCCCCACTGCTAAAAAATCCTAAAGGAAACACTGCATTATGGAAAGGATCCCTTCAGAGATAGACCTTTAAAACCTCCTTTGAGACCTTTCTGTTTAACCAGAAACGGCTCTGAAGTCGCTAGTTCTAAACCCACCAGACTCCATTTAAATAAGCAATACTTTTAGCTTGTATAGAGCCAACGTATTTTCACATGTAAATCGGTAAACTATGTGTTTATTTCAACCAAAACTAGAGTTGTGATGGTTGGAAAAGTGGAAAGACGACCTAAAAAAACAGCTTTTCATAGTTTTATGTTATTTCTGTCGACTTTGAATGAAGTGTATTTAAAGATGCTAAAATTTCTGTTTATTTACATGGAGTCTGGTGGGTTTAGCGAACGCAATTTTGCGGATATTTTTATGTTTAAAAAAAAAAGGATCTTACCGGTACTCTTTAACAGAAAGGTCGACCTCCTTAGAAATCCTTTCCATAACACTTAGAATATTAATCTGAGTCTGTCAGCGGCAAAACCAGCACTTTTGTGAAAGTAAATACAAGCTGGACAATTGCCCCTATTAACTTACATTGTAGCTTGTTTCGCCCCTGCTTAATACTGGACCAATGTCAAAGATTGTTAGACACAATAACGTAGGAAAATAGGGTCCAGATAAAAAAAAAACGGTAGTTGCCTTTCTAAATTCATCGTTTTGTTTGACCAACAGTCCAAATCCCAAATATTACTGTCACATAAAACAATGAAAGCTGCAACTCCTCACAACTGAGAGGCCCCATTGAATGTTTGGTGCTTGAAATATCACTCAAATAATTATCAAAATAATGTTCTGTAGCTCGACTAATCAAATAATTGACTAATCTAATTACATGGTCCAACACAGCCCATTGCCTTCAAAGTTATATGTAAGATGAGTTCAAGTCTAATATTTACAATCTATCATTAATGTCATCATGTTGTCCCTTGTGTTTCCCCAGATTACCTTGATAATGGCAACAATAAAATGGCAATACAGCAGGCAGATAAACTGCTGAAGAAACACAAGGACCTGCACTGTGCCAAGGTGGGTGACTAAGGAGCAGATCTCACTGAAAAAGTGTTGAGTTGTTTTTCTACTGTTTTTCTACCGCCTACATGGATTTAAAAAAACTAATGATACATTTTTTGGAACTTGTGCATACAAAACAGTTACTATTGCGTTCATGTAGCCCTGAAATAGCTTGAATACTTGAATGAATGCATGAAGCTTTTTCTTTTTGTCTTCCTATATTTGAGAGCCTTAGTTGAATGGTTTTCGCCATATATGACTTTTGAACACCCCTTATGTATGCCTGAAGTTTTCCTACCACATATTGTTTTTATATGCCTAAAAAAAGGTAAAACTATCTACTATTTCAAGAGCAGAATGAAAAGATTAGGCATTAGTCAGAAAATATTCTCCAATTCCATTATTAATTCAATTTTATTTACGGTATCAAATCATAACGAGTTATCTTAAGATACTTTACAGATAGAGTAGGTCTAGACCACACTCTATAATTTACAAAGACCCAACAATTCCAAGCAAGCATTAAGTGCAACAGTGGGGAGGAAAAACTTCCTTTTAGGCAGAAACCTCGGACCGAGCCAGGCTCCTGGTGGGTGGCCACCACAGAGACACTGATACAGACATACATAATGGGTGTTGATGCGTGCTCTGTTCTTTCTGTCGCTCTTCTACTCCATCTGTAACTCCGTATTTGTGTCTGTCCTCCCTCCTCTCAGGTCCTAAAAGCCATTGGCCTCCAGAGGACTGGGAAGCAGGATGAAGCCTTCACTTTGGCCCAGGAGGTGGCCACTCAAGAGCCCACTGACGACAACTCGCTACAAGCTCTGACTATTCTCTACAGGGAGATGCATCGTCGTGAGTACACATGCACACGCGCTAGGGCTGTTTAAAACTGGCCAAAAAAAAAAAAAAAAGGTTTGAATATATTCAAATATTTATACTCACCTAAAGAATTTTCACCCCCCAGGACTGCAGCATACTGGATGTTTTTCCTTTTCCAGACCATTCTTTGTAAACCCTAGAAATGGTTGTGCGTGAGAATCCCAGTAACTGAGCAGATTGGGAAATACTCAGACCAGCCCGTCTGGCACCAACAACCACGCCACGCTCAAAGTTGCTTAGATCACCTTTCTTTCCCATTCTGACATTCAGTTTGGAGTTCAGGAGATTGTCTAGACCTGGACCACACCCCTAAATGCAGTGAAGCAGCTGCCATGTGATTTGTTGATTAGATAATTGCATTAACGAGAAATCTTACAGGTTTTCCTAATAATCTTTAAGGTGAGAGTATTTCTGCGCATTATGTCCATAAGAGGGCAAACCAATACAACGGGAGACATAACTACTTGTGTAACGTCAGTCCTCTCTCTGGAGCATGCAGGAGACAGACGTGACTCAGCAGATTACACCGTTCGTAATTTGGTCACAAACTACAGAGTCTCTTGCTGTTCCATGTCAGACGATGTTTTCTCGTTGTCTCTGCAGTTAACGATTTACGTTGGCGTCTCTATGCCGTCTTCTTCTTCGCCCTGGTTGTTTGTTTACTTTCGGTAGCGGCAGCTGCATTATAGAACGTCAACATCACGCCCACTCGCTCGCTTCCCTCTTCCCGACCGACTTGGCTCAGACGAAACGTTTGAAGCAGCGGCCCACACGATAGATCGCGCGAGGCAGGTAGCCGATCTTTATTTATAATAAAGTGCTCATATTATGCTCATTTTTAGGTTCATAATTGTATTTAGAGGTTATATCAGAATAGGTTAACATGGTTTAATTTTCAAAAAACACCATATTTTTGTTGTACTGCACATTGCTGCAGCTCCTCTTTTCACCCTGTGTGTTGAGCTCTCTGTTTTAGCTACAGAGTGAGACATCGCACTTCTGTTACATCTTTGTTGGGAGTCGCACATGTGCAGTACCTAGGTAAGGACTACTAGCCAGTCAGAAGCAGACTATGAGGGCGTGCCCTGACAGTACCTAGGTAAGGACTACTAGCCAGTCAGAAGCAGAGTATGAGGGCGTGTCCTGACAGTAACTAGGTAAGGACTACTAGCCAGTCAGAAGCAGAGTATGAGGGCCCTGACAGTACCTAGGTAAGGACTACTAGCCAGTCAGAAGCAGAGTATGAGGGCATGCCCTGACAGTAGCTACGTAAGGACTACTAGCCAGTCAGAAGCAGAGTATGAGGGCGTGCCCTGACAGTACCTAGGTAAGGACTACTAGCCAGTCAGAAGCAGAGTATGAGGGTGTACCATGCTAGCAGCTAGCCGAGCATTATAACGTGTGTTACAAAGTGACCACGTTGGTCTCTGAAGTAAAGGCTGGACTACAGTAGAGCTGTTTGGAGCAGTTGGTGAACAGTGTTTTCTGTTGGAGATGGTAAGTCCCTTTGGGGGGGACTTTGGGCTTTTTCACTTTGTAAACCTACAACGTGAACAGAAAAGATATATAACACAATAAAGGAAAGGGAAAAAGCCAAAAAGCATAAAATGAGCACTTTAACTATTCAGATATATATTTGAATTTAGAATATTCGTTGACAGCACACACACACACACACACACACACACACACACACACACACACACACACACACACACACACACACAAATACATAAATGCTGGTAATAACAGTAGAGTGACTGCATGTTGACTCTTGTGCCTGCTGTTGTTCCCAGCCGAGTTGGTCACCAAGCTGTATGAAGCAGCAGTGAAGAAGGTTCCTCTCAGTGAGGAGTATCACTCTCATCTCTTCATGGCGTACGCTCGCGTGGGGGAGTACAAGAAGATGCAGCAGGTGAGAAATCCTCCGTCCACACGCTGCACATAAACATGCGAGCACACATGACTAACAGCTGTGGCTTTTGTGCTCCATTGGTAATTAAAAGAGATGGACATATAATCAGAATAATGAAGAGGATGTTGATGACTGCATCTTCGCCCTTTACAGGCGGGAATGGCCTTGTATAAAATCGTCCCCAAGAATCCGTATTACTTCTGGTCTGTCATGAGTCTGGTGATGCAGGTATGGGCGGGCTGTTTTTTTCTTCTTTTTTTACGACACAAGGCGTTCGCATTCCCTAAATGTTTTCATTAGTCTGAAAAACGTGTTTGTATTTGTGGTGTTAGGCCATCTCAGCACAAGATGAAAAATTGGCCCAAACCATGTTCCTGCCTCTGGCTGAACGCATGGTGGAGAAAATGGTCAAGGAAGAGAAGATTGAAGCAGAAGCAGAGGTGAGTAAGGCCCTTATCAGACAGTGTTACCAGTTGCATCTAGGGCTGCAACTAACGATTATTTTAATAATCGATTAATCTGTCGATTTTTATTTTTTTTTTTTATTAATCGATGAATCGGATAAAAAACAAAAAAGCATTAATTTACATCAACTCAATACATACATACTTGTTGTTTTAGTTAATAGTTGTGTAAAGGTAAGTAACCCAAATAGCAGATACAGACAAGACAGACAGACAGACAGACAGACAGAGACACACACACACACTCATTCATTAAATTATTACCATCATTGTAGTAAGTGCAAGTTAAGTTCGTTTATACACCACACACTAATATATTTGTCAACAATAACTGATATTGGACAAAGCGCATAATATATACATAACAGATTGAAAAATTAATGGGCCAAAAAAGGCGAGGGAATAAAACCGTGTCTTTAGTCTTGCAAACTATACCATCCCTGCTTTATTACTGTTATTACCGAGCTAACGCTAGCTTGTCATGCTAGCCAGCTGGATAACGAGTAAACGGCAGCACCAGAAGAGCTACTGGAGGTACGTTACGTTCCTCCCTTCAGAACGGAACAGAAGGAGGATAGTGTAGTGACTTTACCCTGCTGTTGAACTCCCTTCCTCCTCATCAAGGACTCCAACATGTTTACGTTTTAGGTGCCGACTCATCACCGTGGTGCGCCCGTGCCATGCCGTGTCGCTTTTGTTTATCTTGCAATTAACACGTTTTTGATTTATTTAGTGTGAAATGCTCCCACACCTTGGATGACTTGGGTCATACTGATTTCTCTGCCTCCGCCGAGTGTTTCAGAACAACGTTACGGGTCTCTCTCCGTATTTCCTCTACCCCCACTCTGCTCTTTTTTTCTTTTACTCTGCGCTGCTTTGCTCCTCTATGCGCTCAACTCAATTTTTTTTTTTATCTCCGGGACTAGGTGGCGTAATAGTTGCGCGACACAACGAATCAATAATTAAATTTGTTGCCAACTTTTTTAGTAATCGAATTTTATCGATTTTATCGATTCGTTGTTGCAGCCCTAGTTGAATCTTTATTTATTTTTTTATTCTTGCAAGGCAACCACTGAATCAGCTGTACTCAGCCTAGGTGTTATTTTTGCTGTGAAGTTAAAAGATGTTGGGCGGTTTGTTGGTAGTTTTTTTTTTTTTACAGTTGTTTCCGGCTTTTCATTTGACTGTAGGTGCAGCTGTATTTTATGATCCTGGAGCGCTTGGGAAAGTGTGTGGAGGCTCTCGAAGTGATCAGGGGCCCACTCGGGGGTAGGTGTATGTGTTTCTGTACTTGGAAAGCCTGAAAGATCATCATCTTTATTTAAGGACAATACACATTACTCTGCACCGCTGTAAATGTGCCGGTGTTAGCCAGTTGGTTCATTTTCAGCTAAAGACCTTTTGGCAGGGTTTCTTAAATCAATGAAGAATTCAATGAAGTGGCAGATCAATAAATACAAACATGGCACAGAATTGCACAGAAATGACAATAACATTAGCAAGATAGTACCCAAGTCATGTAGAGCAACAGAAAGCAGTCAAACACTGATGAACTTGAATAATAACGGTTACTGTTCAGTAGTTATAGCAAAGCAATGTGAAGCACAAGTGGCCTTGACCAACTGCCACTTTGCTCTCTCTCTCTCTCTCTCTCTCTCTCTCTCTCTCTCTCTCTCTCTCTCTCTCTCTCTCTCTCTCTCTTATATATGGGTGGGCTAAATTCTCTGGGCGGACAAAGCAGAGAAAGGGGAGGTAACTTTCCCCTCATGATGTCATAAAGGGAAGATTCCAGATTGGTCCATCTGAGCTTTCAATTTTCTCAAAGGCAGAGCAGGATGCCCAGGGCTCCGTTTACACCTATCACCATTTCTAGCCACTGGGGGACCATAGGCAGGCTGGGGGAACGCATATTAATGTTAAAACAAACTCATAAAATGAAATTGTCATACCATGGGACCTTTTAACAAAGATAAATACAGTGTTAATAACCCATAATGTTACTTGAAATAGTTTGAAGTTAGTCAAATGGTGTTATCCCACGTTAAACACAATTGGGATTCAAATAGCTGGTGTCTGCATCGTCCCACAGAGAAGCTGACCAGTGAGCTGCAGAGCAGAGAAAGCAAGTGTATGAAGCTCTACCAGAGACTCCAGCGCTGGCCAGAGTGCAACTCCCTGGCTCACAAGCTGCTACTCAAAAAGTGAGTGATCGGCTCTTTAAGACGAGGCTTGTGTGAACATGGGAGGAGTTCCAGATCGCACCTGCATTACAACCCTGTATGTTTGTGTTTCTAGCCCTGATGATTGGCAGTTCTACCCCTGCTACTTTGACTCTCTCTTCCACCTGATTGATCAGTCGTGGAGTCCTCCTGAAGAAGGCGAACAGTGAGTACAAAGGACTGCAAGACCTGTCTCAACTTCATAGATTAAAAATGCTGTTTTAAAACATGGCATCTTTTTAATGATGAAAGAAACCATCTTAATATGGTGGCTGAGAGTTAACACAGGGAAGCATTTATGTTTGTTTTTTCACTGGCCTAAAAATCCCTCTAATATTTATTATTAAACAGTTCTAGCCAGCTGCTTTTGGAAGGTAGTGATCAGACATTAGCTAAAGGGGTTTCAGCTTTAATATTTTAACATCGACGCGTCACATTTTATGTCATATTCAATATCTCCAGATCAGTACAGTATGGATAGTTACTTTTTTTTGGATCTTTCATGCGATTGTAGGCCTTCAGAAGCTTTTTAATCCAGCCTGAAACTCCACCTTCTTTGTACTATGAATCCATAATTATGAATCCATAAATCAAGTTACGTACTGTTCGTAAGCTCCACGTCGCTTCAAGCTAGCATTGCTCTGGTTGGTTGGAATCAAGAGGGGTAATCCTGCCTCCACAGAGCGTAGCTCCTATGGCGCCATTTTCTTGCTAAGAAGCTATCACCCGGCGTTAGCATCCCATTGACTCCCATTCACTTTGACAGCGAATAACTTTACATCTGTAGCGTTTAAAGACTCTATTTGTCCATTGTTTATTTCTAAAGAAACACGACAATGTATAAAAGGCTCCATTACCTTGTACCTCACGTTATGGCTCCGTAGCAGACGTTTTTATAAAAATAGGCTAACGATTGTGTCATAACCACGAGACTTACTGTCACACAGTAGAGGAATTAGCGTATAGTACAGGAGAAGCTCGCAGGCAGTTTCAACTTACATTAGCTGTTTAAGTTCAATTACTGATGTTAACTAGCATGTTAGTGATCAATAATTAGCCTGTGTCTATGTTATCTCCTTACATATACCTACACTCTCCGTCTCTGTGAGATTGGGAACTTTTCCAACTTTCAGACAGGTTGCTCATGTCACATCTACGTCGTGTCTCTCAGTTGGAGGCTGCTTAGTAACACTCAGCCATCACCGGAAAAGTGACTTCTAATATCCTTCACTGGTCTCCATCTCTGGACAGAGACCAGTGAAGGATATTACTGGTCATATGTGTTTTTTTAACGAATATTCAAATGTCATTTTTGGCCAGTTTTGACAGCTCTTATTGTTTACCTTTTTAAACTTTGGATGGCAATAAAAGAAAAGAGATTTGTTTCTATATAAATAAATGTAATATTGTCCAGCATTGATGTGCGTCTGTCTGTCTCTGTCTCCAGCTGTTCGGAGGGTTCGGTACATCACACTGTGGCTGAAGTGGTGAGGTTCGTGGAGGAGAGAATTAAAGGGGAGGACGGCAAAGACTCTCGTGCACTCAGAGGACCCTATTTAGCTCGCCTTGAACTAATTCACAGACTGAGAGAAAGGGGCTGTCCCGAAGAGAGTCTGTTAGGTAAAACACACGGACTGTACAAACGGTTGCTTTTGCCCTGTTCTTGAGTTTCACCCTTTGCCAGGTGCTTTTTTTTTTGTATGTGACTTTTATGTGGCTTTAAACAGGTCAGCCTTTAGAGCTAATGGTGCAGTTCTTTGGGAAGTTTGGAGACAAACCCTGCTGCATCACTGACCTAAAAATATACCTCCATCTGCTCGCTCCCGAACAACATGTTCAGGTAAGTTCCAGCAGCACTGTTGAAATTGACGCTCGTGCCGGGTGAAGGGTTAGGCTGTGAAACGCATTCCTCTCGTGCCAACTTTTTTTTTTTTTTTTTTTTAGTTCATTAACCGTGTGAGCGAAGCGGTCCCACTGGGGGAGCAGGGAGAGGAGGGATTTGCTTTTCCAGAGGACACCAAGGCGCTGCAGAGGCATCTGTGTGTGTGTCAGCTGAGTCGAGCCCTCGGGCTGCATCATGCCCTCGACGTGGAGGGGAAACTGCGGCTCATCACGGAGCTCAAAGCTCACTATCATCATGGACTCAAGTTTGGTAAGAACATCGCTTGTATTCACTCTTAAACCTTTTGGCAACAGAAGTGTGTTCAGGATCAGATTGTATTCAGAGCCAAGAGGCATGCAATCCCCTAAACCACAGCAATTTGATGTATTAAAAAATAGGGCTGGGCGATATGGAGAAAATCAAATATTACGATATTTTTGACCAAATACCTCCATATTGATACCGCAACGATATTGTAGTGTTGACTATTGGTGCTTTCGTAAAATATTTACACAATGAGATTTTTAATAAATAATCATCAGTAATGTGGATATAATGACTAAGTGGGAAAAGTAAAATGATAGAACAGCTACAACAGTCTGGTAATGTAACGTAACAGTCTGTAATGCAGCCTTTAAAACCAGGAAAAGACACTTATGCCATATCACGATATCCAAAATCTAAGACGATATCTAGTCTCATATCACGATATCGATATAATATCGATATATTGCCCAGCTATAATTAAAAACATAGTGTAGGGGCGACCTCTAGCTCACCCAGTAAGAGCGTGAGTCCCATGTAGGCGGAGTCCTTTGCAGCGGTTCGAGTCTGACTTGCGGACCTTTGCTGCGTGTCTTACCCCATAATAGCTCCCACCTTTCCGGTCTATCCACTGTCCCCACAAATAAAGGGAAAAGCCCTTTTTTGCACATTGTTGTTGCGTTTCCAAAGCATTTTGAGAACAACAACATTTTGAGTAAAGTGTTGGCAAATTATACTGACAACCGAAAGCAACACAGCCAACTTGTTGCTCTTTGTAATTTACTGTTGAGTGACTCCGACGGTTCGATACATGTTAAGACAGGAGATATCCAGAGGTAGAAAGGAAAGCAAAATGGTGACCATCTGTGAGTGTTTTTATAGTTGTCTTTTCGTTTCTCTCCATCACTGCCTCTTCTTTTTCTTGTTCGCCTCTTGTCTCATTTTTTTTGTATTTATTTTAAGACTGATTCGAAAAGTTTGTTACGTGACCTAGTTTAAACATCAATAAACGGGGCGGCCTCTAGCTCACCCAGTAAGAGCGTGCGCCCCATGTAGGCCGAGTCCTTTGCAGCGGCCACAGGTTCGAGTCCCTACAAAATTAAGGGAAAAGCCCCAAAAAAGAATCCACAAACAATCCCTGCTTGCACACAAGTTCTTGCAACCTCAACATTTGTGTGTGAATGTTCAGTGATGGAGGCCAACTGGAGCAGGGACTGTAGTTATGCAAGGACCTAAATTAAGAACTCTGTTTTCCTTCTCAAAATGCAAGTGTAGCGCCAGAGTTTTTGGAAAGGAGTTTTCAGGCACCTGCAGCTTCCTTTGTGTTAGAGCTGACCATGCAGAGGTGTTCAATGGGATTGATCTATCGGGACTGTGCCATGTGGTGGTCTTTTTTCTTCTTTTTTTTTTAACTGTTGCTTAAACTCTTAATGGCAAAAAGAAAGGGTTTACACCTCGGGCCGGCCTCTATCTCACCCAGTAAGTGCGTGCGCCCCATGTAGGCTGAGTTCTTTGCAGCGGCCCGGGTTCGAAGCTCGATGGTGTTTTTAAACGTCACCTTCCAGGCAGCGCTGCGACCAAGGCACCTAACCTTAACCCAAACCATAACCATTGCCTAATCCTTTCTCTCCCCCTTTCCTGTCTATCCACTGTCACTACAAAATAAAGGGAAAAGCCCCAAAAAATAATCTACAAACCATCACAAGTTTCCAATCCTCAGTAAGCCATTCTCATTTATGTAGCGAAACAGTTGCATATGGAAAGGAGCAGGGTGTGTGTCTTTGTGGTCACTGAACATGTGGCGGCATTAGCACCTGACATAAGATTTAAAACCTCGTCCGAAACACCAGTTTTATGCAACTCCGATGTTGTCTGATATCTGTGTTCACCAGGGAAGACTGCTCTGAAGACGGAGCTGCAGTATTCTGATATGTATTGTCTCATGGCAGCGCATGTATACATCGACTTATGGAAGGAGACGGGTGAGTCTTTCTTTCTCTTGTTCTCTCTTTCTCTCTTGCCAGTGACAGTGTCTCTAAACACGTTGCTCTGTGGTGGTGGTGGTGTTGTTGTTGCAGAGGATGAGAACATGGTGTGGCAGTGTCTGGGTGTCCTCCAGGAGGGTCTGTCTCTCAGTCCCTCCAACGCCCAGTTCAAGCTGCTGCTGCTACTCGTCTACTGTCACCTGGGAGCCTTTGAGCCCGTGGTGGACCTCTACTCCAGCCTGGATGCCAAGCACGTACAGCACGACACCATAGGGTCAGTACAAATTAGGGGAGCACCGATCCGATATTAAGATCAGATATCGGTCCCGACAAAATAGCTGGATCGGAAAAATGAACCGATCCACAGGCCGATCCAGTTTTGTTAGTTTTTTTTTCCCCCTCTGTCGCCCGTGTGTCGCATGCTGGAAGAGTTGAGTGTACAAATAAATGAGAATTCAATACATTACTTCTATATTATTTTGTCTTAGTTATGTAAGTAATGTTTAGTTAGGAAAGTCTGGTGCCTTTAGTCTCTTCCACATGGTGGAAGGAAGGTATAAGGTGGAAGGTATACAGTGTATTATTAATTCAACAACGGTATCTGATCGGTATCGGGTATCGACAGATACACCAAGCCCAGGCATCGGTATCAGGACTGAAAAAGTCGGATCGGTGCATCCCAAGTATAAATACACAGCCACCTTTTTTTTTTTTTTTTTTTTTTTTTAAATGCATCTGTGCCGGTATTTATTAGACGTCTCAGAAAGTACTCAGATTATGACAGTGTGTTATTGATGAAGATGACATGTGTATAGGCAAATAATATAGGTGACTAAACCATCTAGGTTGTTTATGTGCAAGTAATTAAGAGTTTTTGGCCGGCTATAACCAATGTACTGTCCTTCTCTGGGATCTTTGATAAATACAAGCCCAGGCCAGTGTTATATTATCAGCAAGAGATTTAAGTGAAGAAAAAAAGTTGTTTTCTTTTTAATTTCCAGGTTTCTGTTAACACGCTACGCTGAGTCGTTGGGTCAGTTTGCTGCAGCCTCCCAGTCCTGTAATTTCTCCCTCAGGTTTTTCCACTCTAACCAGAAAGATGTAAGTCCATCCCGCCTTGCCGTTTAATTTCGGACACTTTTAAAGCCGGGGGTCACGTGTGTTTTTATGTCATTTATCTCTCCTTCTCTCGTCCTGCCCACCAGACCTCAGAGTATATCATCCAGGCATATAAGTACGGAGCTTTTGAGAAAATCCCAGAGTTCATCGCTCTCAGGAACCGGTTGAACCAATCGCTGCACTTTGCCCAGGTCCGCACTGAGAGGATGCTGCTGGACCTGTTCCTCGAGGCCGATATGTGAGAATATACTCCAGACATTAAGCCCTGAATTATAGCGCTGTGGAGTTCTTCCTTTTAGACAATGTGTTTTTTTTATTTGTCTTCCAGTGTGTTGAGTCTGGACGAGAGTGTGAAGGCCATGTCTTTGTCTCCAGAGGACGATGACATCCCCTGGGATAACATGAGGGACAACCGAGACCTTACCGTTTTTACCAGCTGGGACCCTAAAGACAGGTACGTGTATGTTTTTTTTTTTTCAGAAACGAGGCGCTTTTGGTCCTCGTATCCAAAGTTAAGTGTCAAGTGTTGGCGCCTGATTTTGATTTAGTTGTACAGGGTTTCCGTGGGGTCTTTAAAAATGTGTGTTCTAGATCTTAAATCCTTTTGAACAGGTCTTAATTTTCCTGCGTCTATGAAACGCCTCTAATGCTCTTTTTTTTTTTATTCCGTGGTGTTGTTAGTTCTATCTTTCGCTAGTTCAAATATAATTTCACTGTATTACAACTACAAATGAGACCAACATGCAACTTATATTGCAGCCAATCAGCTTCCGTGTTATTGGTGCAAGTCTCTTTTGGATTGTACATAAAGCAGATTTTATTCAGATATACTTTCTTGCTTGAGAAAAAAAAAAACTGAATTTAGGGCTTAGTTGATGTTGTGATAAAGGTCTTAAATTTCATTCATAATGGTCTTAAAAAGTCTTAACTTTGACCTGGTGAAACCTGCAGAAACTCTGTTGTAGTCTGAGTCTTGAAACAACGTGTATATTGGTTTTAGTCATATTTTAGTCATTTGATTGTTTTGTGTTTTAGTCGACAAGACATTTAGCATCTTTTAATCGCAGCACAAGCAGTAGCCCTCTGCCCTCAAAGCTCATTGGTGCTCCGGTCAAAGTCCATCATATGAAAACTGTTCAGAGCCTACAACCGACTCCACTTTGTCAGTAAAACCCAGTTATTTCCAAACCGTTTGAACAGAACCTCTCACCCAACCGTCCACTTGCTTTTTCACTCACTTGTTTCCTGAAATACAGTTTCACTGTCTGTATTTAGTTTGAGACAAGCAGCTAAAACATTAATGCTAAACTGTTCATGGGGGACAGGATACCCGCGGGGTCTTAAAAGAATTTAAAAAAAACAAAAGTTTTGAATTCTAAATTCCAAAAATAAGGCCTTTTTTAAAAGTATTACATTTCGTTTACAAAGGTCTTCAACTTTCTCTTGTCCTTAAATAAATGCCCTAAAGTCAAATAAATATTTTGTGTGGGTAACATTTATTTTGTACTATTAGTTTCACAACATAAGAGCTCTGAGTGCGACAAATATTGTATTTATTTTATGTTATTAGAGTACAAAAACGTTTTGTTAAATTCAAGTAAAGTTACTTGGTAAATACTTCAAATCCACACTGATTTTTTTTTCCTCCATTATATAGCCGTGAAGTTGGCATTAAATTTCATCCTAGGTGGTATTAAAAGGTCCTAAAAAGTCTTAAATTTACTTTGGAGAATCCTGGGGGTACCCTGGGTGAAGATTTTAAAGCTTGACAGCCTACATTATTCCTTCTCTGATACTAAACGTAAAAGATGACGTTAACTTGACACCCACAGCCGATGTTACCTTTAACATTAGCTTCCCTTTAAATGAATGCTGACTTGCCTGTTTTTTGTGTTGTTTTTCCCCCCCAGCTGTTTTGTTGCCCGTCTTGTCTGATTTCAGTGGGATTATGGATGCGTTTAGTCCATTAATCGGTTTATGTAATGTTAGCTAACTGGTAGCATTAGCTTTCATTACGGACAGACATGATGTTACTGAAATGCAAGATGCTGCTCTTTATCGAGCAGTCGAGCAGCTAAATTGACTTCTGAAGAAGAGATATTTTGCCAATCGGGAGCAAACAATGTGTGATTCCACAGATGAAGGCAGATCGTTGAATACGTCTGCATTATAACAGTAATTAAGTCCGTCTCACATAATCATTTTTGTTTTGTATTCTTGAAAAACATTGTTATACATTTTGTAACATTTAAAGGTATAGTGGAGGATTTTCCAGAATTTTAGAAAAGAACCGCCCTCTCTACTTTTTGAAAAAATGCACATGCGCAACACTCTGCCTGCTCCCGAGAGGGAACGCCTATTAAACGTGTGCACGAGAGTGCACTGTTTACAAGTTGCTGTCGGCATGGCTCATACAACCCTACTTTCCAAAAGAAGATTTGCACTTTTTCACAAATTGAGATGTTTACCGTGTGTGCGTGACTTGTGCCAGGGCTAGCATCGCTAATCATAGCTTACATCAACTTTTACTAGCAGTGATTTTAAATGGATTTCTCCAAATAGCCAAACTTTACCTGTGGAGTAGAAACTTTGCGACTGAGGCATCAGTGGGAAGCCCAACCTGTGCTTTTAGCGCACGCCAGCGTGTGAAACATTCTCCAAAAAACACTGGTCTTGTTTCTTTCTTCAGAGGCCTTTCTCTTCTTGTCATACAATTCGTAGACACTTTTTCTCTTGCGACCCTCAGACATTTTGAAAAAACACGGTGTGAACGGCGAGCTTCAATGAATGGCTGAAACCGTAGCTCAAGCTCAGCACACATATACACCTGAAAGCTCGGGACGAGCACGTACAACAGCCTTACGTAAACATATCACCAGAATGATTGACAACTAGGAGGACCAATAGTCTTGATGATCCACCCGGAAAAAGAAAATCCTCCACTATACCTTTTTTAATTTGTTTTCAAAGCTCACATTTTTTAGTTTAAATCCCATTTTTGTTGTGGGAAAAAAAGGTCGGCAACAAATAATTGTCATCATACTTTTTTGTTGAAAAAATTAAATGAGCGATGGCCCCAAAATCAACCCGTGTGCCTCTTCCACCCGTAGAGAGTTAACCGCTGAGCACCGGCGACGGTCTCTGGAGGAGGAGTCCGTCTGGCTGAGGTTACGCTCTCTGACGCTTCGCCTCCTCGCCTCCTTGGCCGCGCCGGGACACGCGCCGTCGCAACAGAACTCCGAGACGGTCCACGAGAACGGAGTCGGAGACAAGAGCTCGGCCCTCAGCGGCCTGCTCTCCCAGCTCAACCAGACCCTGCAGACTGCCGCTCAGATCACAGAGAAACGCATACAGGTACGTTTAAGAGGAGATTGACTTTATTAATCCTACACTAGGGAAATTCCTGTGCTACAGCAGCTCAAAAGAAAAAAAAAAAAAAAAAAAAAAGTACATACATCAGAATTACACAAATACACATTAAGTAGACATAGGAGAAAAAATATACATAAAGTATAAGAAATAGAATTAGTAATAATAATAATAATAATAATCGAAAAAAAAGTATTGTTTAGGAACTCTTATCAAAGTCACGGTATTGGTATCGGCACCGGTATTGAACATTTTTTAACAATACCCAGTCCTACAGGTCATCACACGTACAAACATTAACACCAGCCGACATCCGTCTCATACATAATTACTCCATAATATCAAGAGAAAATAAAGGAGACCGAAAAGAGAGAGAGAAAGAAACAAGGGATGAGAGATTGAGAAACTGTTACACTTCACACATTCACAGGGATTTGTCCAAATTTGAAATCGGGACAGAGAAGGTTACAGATCTGTTCAATCGGTATGAGTCATTTTTTAATAGGGATGCACCAAATCCAGATCTTTGGGGTTCGGACAAATACCGATCCGAATACTGCCGAATCCGAAACAGAATACCAAATTCTACTCCCATCCTCAGTCCATTAACACAGTAAACACATGACGTAAACATGACTGTCCTTCCTTTGCCGTACCTGAAGTTGATGCATTTTGGCTGCTGTCTGGAGATTCCTTCGTGCACAACTCGTATTCTTTCGGATGTTTCAGACCAGATATTGTAACAGCAGCCATGTTGTGTATAGTTTAAGGTCCTCGCCACCACGAGACAAATCGGCATTGAACAGATTGAACATGTAGCTGGACCTGAGTGGCCTTCTTTTGACTGAAAGTACTGCCAGACAACAACTTTTTCTGCTCACCAGTTCCATTTTCACTTTCTCACGGCCTACTGCATTGAACGCTCCACCTACGTAAACACCTTCCCGTAATCAACGGTGGCGTCATTACGGCGACAAGCGTAGCGCAAGCGTAGGGTTCGATTCGGTGGGAAAAAAATTCTGCCCAATATTCGGCCGAATCCAAAGCTAAATCCTGGATTCGGTGCATCTCTGTTTTATTTAAAGAAAGAAAAGTGAAAATACTCAAATCCAGCGTGTTAAATGTGAATATGTTCTAGTTTCTTCTCTCCTCTTTGAAAGTAAACTGAATATCTTTGAGTTGTGGACAAAACAAGAGGACACGTCATCTTGGGCTTTTTGGGAAACACTGATCCACATTTTGCACCATTTTCTGACATTTTATAAACCAAACAAACTAATCCATTTATTCAAGGAAATAATTGACCGATTAATCGCCAATGAAAATAATCGTTAGTTGCAGCCTTAGACGTTGCTGTAATGATGTCTTGTTGTACTGCAGTATCCATTCCTGGGCCCCCCCTCCACCCGCCTGGCCCTTGCTCTGTCCAGTGGGAGCTGTCAGTGCCAGGCTGCAGCCCTCCAGCTGTCGGTCCACCTGCAGGAGCTGGAGACAGTCTCACTCGGTAAGAAGAGATGGCAGATCAACAATTAGGGCTGAACGGTTTCGGGAAACAATCTATAATTTAATGTATACTCTTTATTGATCCCTAATGAGGAAATTACAATTTACACTTTATTATACACCAGTGAACGGAAGAAAGTGAACGTTTTGACAATAAACTCCATCAAAAGAACAGTATGTGGAGTTAAACTGGATGGGCCCAATAACCTCTTAATAGTTCAACTTGTTGTTAAATTGCAATGTGAGCGGCAGCCAGCTGCATGCATTATTATAACATTATTTAAAAGGCAACCGCGGCAACATCTGCCCTATTTCTGATACCGTGGCGGCAGAAATTTTGCCATGGCGGACCGCCACTACAAAATCTACATAGAGGAAACGCTGCACACTACACAGAGGCCTGCAATACACACACATGCTTTGTATCCAAAGTTCAATATCCTCTGTGTAACTGATAAAACATGTCCTGGAGCATTATAACATGAGACACCATCAGAACTGCTCTGTATTCTTATGCAGGGATGAGAACATGCATATGATATATATTGAACAGTCAAACACAGATATCACAAAAGTTATAATAATAAAAAAGTGTGTGTGTGTGTGTGTGTATACACCTTCTACCATCATGTTAAATAAAGTAACAGGAAATGGAAATAGGAAATTTCAGATTTCAACAATCTGTGATATATAACATTATTCCATCATTTATCTTATAAAAAAACCCAGTAAATAAAATAATAAAAAGTGGAATAAAAAAATATTAAACCAAATGTTACACCAAACATTCAACTAAATATTGCACATTCGATTAATCGCGGTCTTCACGACAAGCATTCTTTCAAATCTCGATTTCGGTTTGAAAACGACGAATCGTTCAGCCCTGTCAATGCTGTGTTGCCTAATGCCTTTACTCTCACCTTTGGCCTTGCTTTCTTTGTCCCCTCTTAGATGAGTCGTCCGAGCTTCAAACCCAGATCTGTAACGGCTTCATATCATTAGTAGTTCAGCTTCAAGGTGAGTCAGCAGCTGGATCTCCAACTCTCTAGCGCAGTGAACCTGCAGACCTTCTTCCTGTGTCTGACATGCTTCATGTTTTCTTCTCTCTCTGCACAGAAATACTGAATAAATGCAAAGGGGATGTATTGGAAATGAAAGACAGCAAATTAAAAACCCAGCCCCACTTATTAGAAAACCTAATCTTCTTTGTTGAGGTGAGACATCTCCGCTTGCACACGGTGTCCTGCCTGCTTGTGTTCTGGATCTAATGTGTTTAACACGCTGATATTACTCTGCACAGACGGTGAGCATAGTCTTGTGGATGGCTAGTCACTGTGCCAAGATCCTCCGACCACTCAAGACTAGTCTACAGAAGAAGAAGAAGAAGAAAAAGGATACGAACACAGCTCTGGTACAGTTTCCTTCCCCCCCTCCTTTTTTTTTTTATCCTCCTCTTAAAAATCCATGCATGCATCTTAAGCAGAAAAAAATGTCCGGGAGGACTCTGAAGTTCAAAACCAATCGTGAAGGTGCTTTTTGGAAAAGGGAACATAAACCTTCAAAAGAGAAAAAAGGTCCAAGGTTCTTGAGGGCCTGAAGAAGGTCATTTTGTGCCGATATGCGTGGGTTGCTGCCCAGTTCTATTTTTAATGCAAGATTTCAATGTGAAATAGCCATTTAGTTGGTAGAGCGTGCTCCCATATATATATATATATATATAGAGGTTTACTCCTCGACGCAGCAGCTCAGGGTTTGAGTCCCACCTGTGGCCCTTTGCTGCATGTCTTCCCATTCTCTCCCCCCTTTCCTGTCTACAGCTGTTCTGTCTATTTAAGGTTAAATGCCCCAAAAAATGATTGTGTGTGTTGTTGAAATAGGGCTTATCATGGTCTCTCCTAGCTGTAGATAGGCCAACACATTTTTTGTTCATGCATTGTTTTGGTCCGGTGCAGCGCCGCCGCTAGTTAGCTTAGCGTAGTGAATGGAATCCTATGTTGCCGGTTAGCATGTTGTGAGTAAAAGTGAGCCAACAAAAGACAAAAAACAACCTAATTACTTGCACTGAGACAAAAGCGTTGGCCCACCTATCTACAGCCAGGGTAGACCGTGATAAGAACTATTTCAAACGGTGGCGTCTGTGACATCTGTGATGTTATGTTGTTAATCTTGTGCCTTTTTTTTTCTTCAATAAAAAAAAAAATTGATCAAAAAAAAGAAAAGAGAGAAACCCAGTAATGTGTAGTTCCCTGGCTGACCTGATGGCTGCTGATGTGTGTCTCCTGCAGCCAGCCGTGGTGTGTGGCTTCCAGGAGCTGACGGGGAGCTTGCAGGACCTGCTCACCCAGGCTTTGGACCATATAAAGGGGCAAGAGACTGGCGTGACGGCCCTTAAACTGGCCGGTTTAAGCTTGGAAGGACCCACAGAGGTGAGCGTGCCGACACCGGAACAGTTTTGCTTTCCCTCCTGTCAGTATTTGTATCCACACATTTCCTTTTTTTTTTTTTTTTTTTTTTTTTATTCAAAGAGAAACAACACAAAGGTAAATAGAAGCTCCTCACGGATTTATTTTGATTTCATTGAGGCATCGGATCAAATCAAGAAAAGGAAAACTGAGCGATCTATTATTGCTACAGATGAACTATTTATAGGAAAGAAGCTGCTCTTGGTCTTCGATTTGTTTTTTGCCCTCTGGGTCTCTTTGGAAAATCCCCTTTTGTATTTTCTGTGGATACATTCAGCTGATGTCCTGCCTTGAATGGAAGGAATATTATGTTTGAAATGGTATAAAACGGGCGCACGGGTAGCTCAGTTGGTAAGAGCGTGCGCCCATATATAGAGGTTTACTCCTCGACGCAGCAGCCGCGGGTTCTGCTCCGACTCCGACCTGCGGCCCTTTGGGCATTTCATTCCCCTCTCTCGCTCTCTCTATTAGCGCAGAAGCATAAATCAGCCTTAAGTAATGAACAATTACTTAAAAATGGCAGCGTCAAACCGAAAATAGTTTTCAGCGTGCACGATCAGCTGATGGGGGGTGTGTGTGTGTGTGTGTGTGTGTGTGTGTGTGTGTGTGTGTGTGTGTGTGTGTGTGTGTGTGTGTGTGTGTGTGTGTGTGTGTGTGTGTGTGTGTGTGTGTGTGTGTGTGTGTGTGTGTGTGTGGTCTGTTTCAGGAGGAAGCGTCGTTTATGAAGGCTGCCATGGACAAGGTGCAGAGCAGTTACCTGCGCTCCCTACAGGAGGTGGGAGATCTGCTCAAGAAGAGAGCAGAAACTATAAAGAACCTCAAGATCTGAACACCATCCCACACCTCCAAAATACAGATGACTTTGCCCCCACGTCAGCCCCCCCGACCCCCTCCACCCTTAGACCACCGT
Organism: Perca flavescens; assembly: GCF_004354835.1. Classification (NCBI taxonomy): domain Eukaryota; kingdom Metazoa; phylum Chordata; class Actinopteri; order Perciformes; family Percidae; genus Perca; species Perca flavescens. The sequence continues at coordinate 28,053,002 of NC_041346.1, forward strand.
CTGTCGGCCCAACAGCCAACCTCCGCCTCCTACATCCCGCCCGAGCGCAGTCGTCACTGACCTCCTTCCTTCCTTCCTTCCCTGCGTATTTCTCCACTCAGCGTTTGTGAGATCTTCAAACACAACCACAGAGACACACACACACACACACACACCACTGGGACATTTGCAACTCTTATAGCACACAAGCTTGTAAGTAAACTCATGAATTTATACAGCAGTTATAAGTCAAAATGAGGACAAATAGTCACGCTCCTTTTAAAAAGAAACCGAGCAAATTAGAAAAAATAAGAAAAAGCAGTTTTTAGATGAACTAATCTAATAAATTATTGTAAATAGTAAAGAGCAACTACCACAACTCTCCTGGACTGAATGAGAATATAAGACACAATAAACCACTATTCTGTTTGTCAGTTACGTTTCCTCTTTTTATTCCTTTACTTAGTTTTTTTTTTTTCTGGTGAGAACAATCAAAGTACCACATACCTTGGACTGTTAACACTAAGTAAGGAAAGGTGTGTCAGCGGGCTGCTTTTCCAGCTGTTTCTCTGCATCAAGAGCAAGCGGGCACAACTTTGCATTAAACTGAAGCACTCTTTGGAAATATGGACACCTGGCCACCTGCAGACTGAAGTTTCCCATCACAGTCGTGTCTTCTTCTTCTTCTTCTTTTGCTTTGTGTATCTTGTGTGTTGCTTTGAAAGTGGAACCCCCTCTGTAGTAGCAGTATTATAAAGAGCAGTGGTGGGGATCAGTTAAAGGACTTTATTTTTATTTTCTTTAAGTCTGCCTTTTCATATTATTTTTAACCCCAGTAGAAGTGGTGCTTGTAAGCATGTCCACTGCGGAATCTGGTTCACACACACACACACACACACCCACCCCCACCCACCATGCATAGCTCAAATAATCAGAATCCTAGAAGACTGGTCTGATTACAATTATTTAAGAGACCACGTGTGATTGTCTTCTCCAGTCATCCACGATGTATCACTGCAGGCATGGACGGTCTTTCTAGCTAAAAGCTTCAGTAGGAAATGCAAGGAAATCACGATAACAAAGTGTAGAAATGAATCTGATTTGCTAGAATGCATGTTTTGGAATACAGTATGTGTTCTTGGTCAATCCAAGACCAGAACGTTTAAGAGGGGTTTTTGTCTCACTTTGACCTCCTGACATCTGATAGTACAGACGGTTACATTAAGCCGCGATGCAGCCCGGTAGAATTATTATATTCTGGTGATTTGAGTAGAATTGTTATATTTTGGGGATTTTCTCTCCGTCATTTGAACGGCTCAGACCCAGACACGTGTGTTTCCCAGACAACCATTGGACCTAATTGTAAATAAAAGCGCTGAGGCAGCATTTTCAGAGTTGAGTGTGAAAGGACATTGGTGTGTTTTGAAAAGCAGCTGCAGTAGATGCCATAACATTTGTCCTGTTAATGTTTTTTTTTGTCATTACTGTTAACCCCCAAAAAAAAGGAAAAAAGTCTAATGAACCAAAACAATTTCATCAGCTTCAGCATCTTCTCAGAAAAAATGAGCATCTTCTACATAACCAACGAGAGAGCAAGGCCAATAGGGCTCCAACTAGCGGTTATTTTAATCGTCGATTAATCTGTGGATTATTTTCTGGATGAATGGCTGACTTGGTTTGGTCTGTAAAATGTCAGGAAAATGGTGAAAAGTCTTGATCAGTGTTTCTCAAAAGCCCAAGAGGACGTCCACACGATGTCTTGTTTTTGTCCACAACTCGAAGACATTCAGTTTACTGTCCCAGAGGAGAGAAGACACTAGAACATATTAACATTTAACAAGCTGACAGCAGAGAATTTTGTGACTCAAACCGATGAATCGATTATCAGAATAATTGGTGATTAATTGAATAGTTGAGAACTAAGCGATTCATCTTTGCAGCTCTAGCAGACATAGTTTACAGGTATCACCCAGAAGCACTGATGGACGACTGCAGGTAGTGTGAAGTTGGGATTTTTGGTTTTGTTTTACCATTTTATTAGGAATTTGGCAGAGCAATGTGAACGTGTGAGTGAATTGTGAACCCTCCCCTTCCTGTTAATCTGTTACAATAACCTACACATCTTCTAATAAATGCCTTTTTTTTTTTTTTTTTTTTTTTTTTCTTTCCTTCTTCTTCTTCTTTTCAACACTCGAGCCCCGTTTGTCTGAATGGATCCGAGGCTGGAGAGAAGATGTTAGTGATCTGCCTACGTGTTGTTGTTGTTGAGGTTCAGAATGACGGTTGACAATCTGGAGTGTCATCTCACCACCCTCTTTTGTTAGAAAATGGAAAACAGAAACACTGGAATGTCAAAGCTTTTTTAAAATAAAAAGTAAATGGGAGAACTTGGTTGTGCAAAGTCTTTGTTTATTTTTTAAAGTGCTCATTTTCAGGTTCATAATTGTATTTCGAGGTTGTACCAGAATAGGTTTACATGGTTTAATTATCAAAAAACACCATATTTTTGTTGTACTGCACATTGCTGAAGCTCCTCTTTTCACCCTGTGTGTTGAGCTCTCTGTTTTAGCTACAGAGTGAGACATCTCACTTCTGTTCTATCTTTGTTGGGAGTCGCACATGTGCAGTACCTAGGTAAGGACTACTAGCCAGTCAGAAGCAGAGTATGAGGGCGTGCCCTGACAGTACTTAGGTAAGGACTACTAGCCAGTCAGAAGCAGAGTATGAGGGCGTGCCCTGACAGTACTTAGGTAAGGACTACTAGCCAGTCAGAAGCAGAGTATGAGGGCGTGCCCTGACAGTACTTAGGTAAGGACTACTAGCCAGTCAGAAGTGGTGCATGAGAGCGTGCCCTGACAGTACCTAGGTAAGGACTACTAGCCAGTCAGAAGTGGTGCATGAGAGCGTGCCCTGACAGTACGGACTACTAGCCAGTCAGAAGCGGTGTATGACGGCGTGGCCTGCTAGCAGCTAGGCGAGCATTATAACGTGTGTTACAAGGAAATGTAGGGGTGTACTTACTTATGCCCCCTGTATTTTAAGAAAGAACATTTATTTATTTACGATACAGTATTCATTCACAAAGAAAATTGGTGTCCTTAAAGGTTGGATTTTTCCTATTCTTTTTAATTAAGGCATCAAAATCAATTTCCAAAAGATGATTTTGTATTCCTCTTTTTAGTCAACTTTAGCAGGGGTGCATTCACTGCAAGCCACAGTAGACATAATATAGATTATATTATTATATTATTATAATATAGATTATATTATGTCTACAGTGTCTTACAGTGACTGTACATCTCTAACGGGTGCAGTACACAGCTGCTCCCTCTAGGTGGCAGCAACACACGCAAAGTTAGCATTCACTGCTTTTGTACACGAAGAAGAGCCGCATGCTAGAAAGAAACAGCTGTGAATACATAGCGAAGCTAGCTAAAGTCTTAGACAACTACACACAAGTGTTCGTGTTCATGGTCGGCAAAGACCAAACCAGTATGACTAACATACTGGTGTAACTGGACTAAAAGGCGTTTTGCTTTAACTGGCCTTCTGTTACTTATATTTAGCCGTTATCTTGCTAGTTAGCTCGCTAGTGATCTAGCTAGCTGTCACCGGGTTGTTTTGTTCTTTGTAAAAGTGGTCGTTTCTTTTATAACACATGAGTGTGTCTCTGGTTGTTATCCGTCTGGAATTAGCCGACCAGTCTCCTTATCCACAAGGTTTCCAGTACTCAGCCGGTGAGTTACGTTTCTCATAACGCGTTAAACATGAAAGTCACTGTGTTTGTGTGGAGTTAGCCACGAAGCTAACCAGCAGTGATAAGTGAAGATTCTAACGTCACAGCTGTTAACCAGTTAAGTGTTTTCAAAAGTAGACCTTATTTATTGAATAGACCCAGCGATGGAATGTATCTAAGTACATTTACTCATGAACTTAAGTACACATTTAAGAAACTGGTACTTTTCATTTTATGCTACTTTATACCTGTACTCCTTTACATCTCAGAGTTAAATATTTTACTCTGTACTCCACTACATTTGTCTGACAGCTTTAGTTACTTTTCAGATGACAGTGTTTCCTCCCCTTCCTGTCCAGTGAAAACCACGTGTTGATGACGTTGAATGATTGTGACAAACTGAAGGATGAAGAAATTCTACTTCTTAAGCTAAATAAAGTCTTTAAAAAAGCCTCTTGGATCAGCTGGAAAGTGCATCGTCCCAAAGCTGAAAACATGGCTGTTTTTCTTGTCTTTTGTGTTCAGTTGAAGGCATGTCGGAGAAGGAACTGCAGGAGAAGGCTTTGGGTGTAGCCAAACACACTCTGAGTGGAAAGACGGATCTGGAAAGGGCAGGTGTACTGCACCAGCACATTGGTAGCAGAGCCATGGGGGACATGGTTATAGAAACCTTTGAGCCCAGCCCAGGTAAGCACATGAAGCTGGAAATTCCAATTTCAAGACCCGCCCCATTCTGCCTCTGATGGCTAGTAGGAGAAAAAGAAATAACACCGCCTGAGCGGGCTGCGATATTACGAATCCCACTATGGCCACTCCAAGACCCGCCCTTCAATAGCGTTCACACACTACTACTGGCCAGGCGTCCATGCTTACATGTACAGGTCCTATCCCCTGACCAATCCCCTAACCCTAACCTTAACCACTCAAGGTGAAATGCCTAACTCCAACCAATCGAGCTGCTTCGTGGGGCGGGTCTTGGCGTGGCCATAGTGGGATTCGTAATTTCGCGAGCGGGCTTGGGAGATGATGGCAGGCGAAATGCTGATATGGCACACTGATTAGTCTACGGGTGCTTCTCATGTTGCTTAAATTGCCTCCTTGACTCCTCCACTTGCCTCCCTTCCTCGCGTCTTAGTCCCTCCCACTGAGGAGGCCCGGAAGATATGCTAAGAAATTGTGGTAAGAGAGAGGAACCGAGAAAATGTGTTTTAAAGGGACGAGACGTCCTTTCCTCTGAAGTGTCATGTGAATAGCTGTTTGGGCGGAGTTAGCAACTCCGTCAGCTGCACGGCTTCAGGGAAGGCTGCTCTCGTGTATCCTCGGCTAAAGCTCCTCGATGATCCCTTCTCGATGCTCGGGGCACAAATAAGAGCTTTGAGACGGCCTTCACCGAGGAGGGACAGAACAACTTGCGGTTCAGCAGAGGACCGAGGAGTCGAGGAGATATCAAATAAGGGACATGAGAAGCACCCTATATCCACGACGTTCCACATCCGAGATTGCTCCGTTGCCGCCGGAAATTCTGCTGGATGTTCTTCTTTTCGGCCGGATGTTACCGTCCTCTGTCTCTGTGTTGGCGTTCTAACCTCCGGTGGATTTGTGAGGACTATGGTTAACTGCTCCTCAGATCTCTGCAGGGTAAATCCAGACAGCTAGCTAGACTATCTGTCCAATATGAGTTTTCTGTTGCACTGAGGAAGGTCTGGTAAAGCGAGACTACATAAAAATAACATTTTAAAATGGCACTTCCTATTAAAAAGGTTGCCATGTACTGGGGATAGATGTATGCAATGTGCTTACGGTGTTAGCAACATATACATAATATGTTTAATTGGTTTACAGTTTGTTGTTTGTGTTGTTATTTTATTGTATTGCATATTTTGGCTCTTATTTTATCTTGTCTTGAATGTTGTTTAGGGAGGGGGGTGATGGCGAGTGGGGGGTTCAGATGGGGAGGTGATGTGTCCATGTTGTGAGTTGTAAGTTTTGTGTTAATCTTTTAATAAAGATGGTTGCTGACCCCTGGTTTACATTGACAAGAAACTAGAATATTGTCAGCCTAATTCTTGAAAAACATCAAATGATGAAACTACTATGTTTTCATTGTAGATAAAGGGGGAGGCGAAGACCCCGGTGGTTCATCCGAGCCGGACAGTGGAGCTCCGGCTGCGCAGGCCGACGCGGACGGTCTGGAGGGCACTGAGGCTTCACAGGACACCAACGAGGCGACAGGCGCTACTCCTGACTCCCCCTCCAAGCAGCTGCCGGACCAGATCTCGTTCTTCAGCGGAAACCCATCAGTGGAGATCGTCCATGGCATCATGCACCTCTACAAGACCAAGTGAGTCCCATCTGACACGTTTATTCATTGTTTCAGACCCTGGCTGCGTCTCATGTCCCTTATTTGACAGCTCCTCGACTCCTCAGTCTTTGGGTGAACCGGATGTTGTTCTGTCCCTCCTTGGTGAAGGCCATCTCAAAGCTCTTATTTCTGCCCCGAGGAGCCATGAGCGAGGATTAGGGTTGGGCATCGTTTGGATTTTTCACGATTCCAATGCCGAACCGGTACTTTAAAAGGAATACGCCACCGTTTGTTGAAATAGTTCTTATCACGGTCTACCCTGGCTGTAGATAGGTGGGCCAACGCATTTTTTGTCTCAGTGCAAGTAATTAGGTTGTTTTTTTTGTCTTTTCTTGGCTCACTTTTACTCACAACATGCTAACCGGCAACATAGGATTCCATTCACTACGCTAAGCTAACTAGCGGCGGTGCTGCCGGTGTTGCACCGGACTAAAACGATGCATGCACAAAAAATGCGTTGGTCCACCTATCTACAGCTAGGGGAGACCGGGAGTTCCCTTTAAAACGATTCAGATTCCTAAACCGATTATTGAAAAACTGAAAAATGACTTCAAAGAAAGACTCTTTATAGAGTTTTTTTTGTTGTTGGCGGGCCCAGAGGGAAAATATGGCGTATTAAAGTATCCTACATTTACGGTAGACTACAGAGAAAGTGTGGTATTTTTACATCTGTTTCGGAGCGACGGAAGGAAAATATTTCCGTCGCCACAATAAGTGGAACCGAAGTAAGGAACCAAATTTTGTGTTCCAATCCGGTCCGATTCCTACCGGTTGCGTAGGAACCGGGTTTCGGTACCCAAGCAGCCTTCCCGGAAGCCGTGCTGCTGAAGGAGTTGCTAACTCCGCCCAAACGGCTGATGAATTCATGTGACTCTTCAGAGGAAAGGACTTCTCATCCCCTTTAAACACATTTGCTCGTTGCCTCTCTCCTCCCACGTTTTCCTCACGTCTCTCCCATGCCTAATCGGTGGGAGGGACTAAGACATGAGGAAGGGAGGCAAGTGGAGGAGTCAAGGAGGCAATTTAACGGCTATGTTTCAATATGGCTGTTTTCTTTTGTAGCAAAATGACATCACTGACTGAGGATGTAAGACGCAGCGCGATGGTGTGCATCCTGACCGTCCCAGCGACCATGACCAGCCACGACCTCATGAAGCTTTTGGCCCCTTTTAATGATGTCATGGAGCATATGAAGATCATCCGGGACCCGACCCCTAACCAGTATATGGTCCTGATTAAGTTCTGTACACAGGTAAGAGCATAATCATGTTATTTTTACCATTTTTTTTTTTTTTTTTTTTTTTTTTGTGTACGTATACAGACCTATGATACCAATTAAAATGGACGAGAGAGGCTTTGTTCAGAGTTAATACAGAATGGAATGTAATATTCACAACAGTGACTATGTTTTCAAACTCACAGGCTGTCTGTTTCTGTCTTTGCCTTAAAATCATTTGAGCTCTGAGTTTTCAGTGTCAGCCACAACGACTGTTTCCATGTTCTGGAGGGAAGGTTTTTTGTACAATTCAACTAAAAAAAAGACAACAGCAGTTGTTGAAAACATATTTTTTTTTTTAAATGGAAAAGAAATAATATAATTAATTTCATTAGCGAATTTTACTTTCTTTACCTGAGTGAAAAGGAGTAGAATGAAGTATAAACTTATTTAATCCTACCTAAATTCAGGGACACAGGACTTCTAAGTTTGCGGCTTAATAACCTTGCATTAATGGGCTGTTTTTCTTTTTCTTTTTTTTGTGATCGGTTTTTTATTAGCACCATTTATATCATTCAGACATACAGAATACATTCCACAATGTATGACAGTTAGTGTCAAATGGTGTAAAAAAACACAAATTACACAAAAACCATCTCCCACCCTCTGCGGTCTAAAGGAAAACAAACAACAAAAAAACGCACAAAAATCACACCTTGCCTAGTCACTCTCCTCTAGTTCTTGTGATGCTGAGGTCATTAAGTGTGATACCTGTGCTGCTGTGCTTTCCCATAGGCTGATAGTCGATGACTTGGCTTTGTTAATCCTTGCTGTAGAGAGCTCAAGCATAACTATGTCTAGAAAATACTCCAACTACTGTTTTATACAAAGCGAGTAGAGGGGGAGCTATCATTTTCTTGGTTGCAGTTGAGCCGGCTAGCCAAATTTTCCTCCGTCTCCCAAGCAGGTGTAATTTAGAGTCGTCATTAAGTAACAAAACAATCGGGTCAGAAGGAATTCGACATCCTATCGCATCAGATATTTTTTATGTTGTTTTATCCCAGAACTGATGCACCTGTTCACACCAGACCATGTGCAGGAAATTTTCAGGTTGACAGAACTTGCAGTAGGGAGTGGGAGTGGCTTTCGAGACGTATCTCTTCTGAGGAGTCCAGTATGTCCTATGACATATGTTGAAGTGGATCTACTGGTGATTTGGGTTCTTGGAACAGTGGAAAATGTTGTCCCAAACTATCTCCCAATCAATTGTGTTCCCCTCAGGGCTCAGCTCTTGCTCCCATTAATGGGCTGTTTTCTCTGTCACAAACCCCACTGTTAGTTTGGAGCTATACTGTATGGACTTTGGACTCTTTGTAATGTATGTTGAAGTTTGTGCCTCTGTATTTCTGACTTAAGTCACCATCTGACTTGATGCTTTTTTTTTTTTTTTTCTCTGTCTTATTGTAGGCAGACGCAGACAGTTTTTACACAGCGTGTAATGGCCGCCAGTTCAACTCCATAGAGGACGCAGTGTGCCAAATGGTCTATGTGGAGCGGGCAGAGGTTATAAGGTCTGATGAGGTAAATGTACCCATAAGAATACATTTCCAGTTTATTTTTAAAGCTGAAACAATAAGTCATTTAAACGGTTAGTTATTTAACAAAAAATATCTGATATAAAAATTATATTATTTAAAAAGTCATTATTTACTGTCATTGTAAGCTGAATATCTTTTGGGTTTTTGTCAGACCAAACAAGACGTTTTTTGACTACTTCATCATTTTGTCGACCAAACAACAAATGGATAAGTTGAGAAAGTAGTCGTCGGAATAATCAATGAAAATAACTATTAGTCGCTTTTTATCGAATGCCTCCAGGCGTGCACACATTACTCCCATTCTTTACTCTCTCTCTCCATTGGCTCCCAGTGTGTTTTGGAATCGACTTTAAGATGTTAATGTTTGTTTTTAAGGCCATTAACGGCTTGGCCCTGGCGTATTTTTCCAAGATTTTTATCCTTCAAATTTTTAGAAGTCCTAAGATCAAGATACAAACTGTGGGGTGATCGCGCTTTTGCAGTTGCTGCCCTGATTCAAATTATTACAGACGTAGCTCTTTTTTTAAATTTAAAATATGACAACTTATTTATTCAGAATGGCTTTTAAAGGGATGATAGAATGATTATATAGGGTATTTTACACTGTTCCTTAAGGTCTCCTAATGGGGTATGTAACATTGGTTGGGCTGAAAATTGCCCGAATGCTATTTTATTAGGCCCTTAACTACCCTGTGAATATGGCTCTATTTGGAACAAGAGCTTTTCTCCCAAATATGGTATGCTCATGAATATTCAGAATGAGCTACACGCTGATTGGTTTGAGCAAACTACATAGAAACACATGGGAGACTCGACAGCAGGTCTCACGGCAAAGTTATACATTGTTTGTCGGGCTATTACGTTATTAAATTCACTTCTGAGACTTTTTTTAAGTGAGAAATCAACTATATAAAGCTCAAATATGGGACGTTTCACGAAAATTGATGGCTTATTGCAAATTTGGTAAGACTGTGTGTCGGAGTTCAGCTGCCGGTGCTGCCTGTGCTGCTGCCTCGCTGCCCGGCCTGCCTTCCTCCACAGACCCCGGCCTGCAGCTCCCCTCTTCCTGCTAGCTAAATGGCCCGTGTGTGAGAGTGATAGCGCGGTCAGCGAGCAATCTCTTACAACAGTTCCAGTTAATCTTGGCTGGCTGTCAGCATAACTAGCTATATTTACAGTTTGAATTTCGTCACGCCACTTATACAACATATCTCTAAAGGTCTTATAAAGCTAACAACGGTGTCCGATTTCAAGTTAATGAATTTTTGTGAACAGTGGGGGTTGTCTCTTCAATCCTAGCTATGTGTAGCTAGCTACAAATCACGGATAGTTAGCTTCATTTTCCGCATAATTTCTGTATATTTACAGTTTGAATTTTGTCACGCCACTTATACAACATCTCCCTAAATGTCTTATAAAGCTAACAACAGTGTCCGATTTCAAGTTAATGAATATTTGTGAATTTCAGAGGAATTCTAAGAGGAGGCTAGCTAGCTCTCATTGATAGAGCTACATCCAGCCGCAGGCTCTATCAATGAGACTCGCGGACAAGCGGCGTTTATTTCCCCAATTGTTTGTTTAAATAACTCAACACATTATAATTACACATTAAAAGATTAACTGAAATCTGTGGTAAGAGATTGCTGGTGTAACTGACCGTGCTCTCACTCACACACACCGGGCATTTAGCTAGCAGGAAGAGGGGAGCTGTAGGCCCTGGAGCTCTGTCAGAGCACCGGCGTTTAGTAGCTAGTCCGTTAGCCAAAAACCGGTGACTTTGCGCGGGTATGGAGTGCTGTGGGAGCTCAATCGAGCTCAGAGCAGGCCTGGGTGTGTGAAGGAAGGCAGGCTGGGTGGCAAGGCAGCAACACAGGCAGCACCGGTCGCTGAACTCCGACACACAGTCGGACCAAATTTGCAATTAGCCATCCATTTTCGTAAAGTGGCCCATATTTGAGCTTTATTTGATTTCAGTCGGACCAAATTGGCCCATATTTGGCCCAAAAGTTTTCTCACATTAAAAAGTTTCAGAAGTTAATTTTGTAATGGAATAGCAGAGATCTGCGTGACCTAGCTAGATTCAGAAGACTACCTGATCTCAGGTCAGTTGTGTAGCCTATGTAAATGTTCTACCTGATCTCAGGTCAGTTGTGTAGCCTATGTAAATGTTCTACATGATCTCAGGTCAGTTGTGTAGCCTATGTAAATGTTCTACATGATCTCAGGTCAGTTGTGTAGCCTATGTAAATGTTCTACATGATCTCAGGTCAGTTGTGTAGCCTATGTAAATGTTCTACCTGATCTCAGGTCAGTTGTGTAGCCTATGTAAATGTTGGGGCTGACAAAGGTTCCGGTTTTTGGGAGGTTGACGTCAACTTCTAGCTTTGTTGAGATTCGCCCGTTTTCAGCGGCAGTTTCAAAATATGAGATTTTCATAGTAAAGGGGTGTCAGTGGGACTTTGAGCTTCTATGTATGTCCTATTTACCCACCGAACTGTCGTTATTCAACTATGACAGGGTAAAATCGGTTTCTATCACCCCTTTAATACATAGTAGCACTGTGCCATTTCCCTTTCTTCCTCCTGGTTTTATGTAACCTTTTCTGGTTAAACTGTATGTTGTGTTGTTATTCTTGGTCCTTGATGTGGAGCACTTTGGATACCTGCTGGTTGCAGTAAAGGGCTGTATAAATACATGCTGACTGATTGATATCTACGGTGACCATTGTAACCAAACACAGCTGCAGCACTTGTCATTGATTATAGGAAGAAATTAGTGAAAACTGGATACTTTTGATCCTAAATAGTTTCCTTTCTCTAATCTCCTCCCCCTTTTTCCTCTGACCCCCCCCCCTCCCCCCAGGGAGCCAGTCTGCCTGTGATGGAGCTCACTGAGTTGCCAAAGTGCACCGTGTGCCTGGAGAGAATGGACGAGTCGGTTAACGGCATCCTCACCACTCTCTGCAACCACAGCTTTCACAGCCAGTGTCTCCAGCGGTGGGAAGATGCCTCGTGAGTTGTGTACACACACACACACACACACACACACACACACTGGAATTACCACGCTGTCCTGTGTTTCCTACGTGACTTTACCTTTGAGATGAGCTTATTTCCGACCTTTTTTCTATCAACGATGTGACTAAAACTCAGTGCTGTCCATCTGCTTTGGGTTTATCTTAATCACTGACACTCCTATTGCATGTATGCAACCGTTGGTAATATTCTGTGTAAATATACTGTAGGACTGGTTTACAACCCTCTACATAAAGGAACCTTCTCACTGATGACAGAATCACATGCTCGGTGCTCTCTCACCTGATTCTTAGTCCACTGGTTATTTCTCCAGGCTTCATGTCACGGGATGTTAGTCTTTGTCCTCTTCTTTGCGTGTATTCTTCTGTTTCACAAAGGACCACTGAACACACACGTGTCACAATAGATGAATGTGTTTGGCTCTGTTTGCAGGTGTCCTGTGTGTAGATACTGTCAAACACCAGAACCAGTTGAAGAGAACAAGTGCTTTGAGTGTGGAGTGCAGGAGGTAACTGATGTCAATCTGTGTAGCTCTTTATCTTGTACTGGATCTTCTTCTTCTTAAATTGATTTAGCTTTTAATTAACCTTTTTTTTTTTTTTTTTTTTTTGCTCACCCCACGTGTTATTTTTTTCCTCTGTAGAACCTGTGGATTTGTTTGATCTGCGGGCACATCGGTTGTGGTCGCTACGTCAGCCGGCATGCCTACAAGCACTTTGAGGAAACGCAGCATACTTACGCTATGCAGCTCACCAACCACCGTGTTTGGGACTATGCAGGAGGTACTGTGTGTGTGTGTGTGTGTGTGTGTGTGTGTGTGTGTGTGTGTGTGTGTGTGTGTGTGTGTGTGTGTGTGTGTGTGTGTGTGTGTGTGTGTGTGTGTGTGTGTGTGTGTGTGTGTGTGTGTGTGTGTGTGTGTGTGTGTGAGTGTGTGAGTGTGAGAGTGTGTGTGCGTGTGAACAGGCACATGTTGCTAGTTGGTGATGGTGAATTGCAAGATTACATCTTTAGGAGCAAAAAATGAATGACTATTAAAGCTGCTTTAAGCACTTTTGGCCACTAGAGGGCAGAAGATGACCTAAACAAGTTTAGACATGTATATAGATGTTTTTTTATTTATTTATACTTTTCACTGATCTTCGCTGATCTTTTTTTTTAAACACAGTTGTTAGAACACACTACACAGAGGCCTGAAATCCACACACATGCTCAGGTCCTTTACTTGCGCAAATGGAGAGATGTCAGAGTGAAGGGGCTGCAGCTGCTGGACAGGTTCCCCGAGCAGTTTGGAGGGAGGGGGGTGTTCAGTGCCTTGGTGCCTTGCTCAAGAGCACAATGATAAAAACGGAGAAAAGCAGCAAATCCCCTCAAGTTAAGGGTGCCTTTTTGCTTTAATAAATTGATCATTTTTTCGTCAATATCAATTAATTATCTGTTGATTAATTAATTGTTTCAGCTTTCATGCAACGGACCAACTATAAAATGATGTTTGGGTACTCTTGGGTGCTCTAACCGACCAGCCCATGGGGATCTTTGTGGTTCCAGATAACTACGTGCATCGGCTGGTGGCCAGTAAGACCGACGGGAAGATGGTGCAGTACGAGTGCGAGGGAGACACCTGCCACGCTGAGAAAATTGACGGACTTCAACTGGAGGTAAGCATTTGCTTTTGATGCTTAAGTTTGCTAAATCAACACAAAATGTATTAAATTATTGATTCTCCATGTCCACAGTACTCGTACCTGCTGACGAGTCAGCTGGAGTCTCAGAGGATTTACTGGGAGAATAAGATCGTTCATCTGGAGAAGGAGACCGCTGAGGAGGTACTGAGTGCTATAAACAATACATGCTTTAAGTCTTTAAGTTTCCTTGCATCTTTTTCTGATTATTCTCTGCACACACATGTCTTTTTACAGATAAACAACATGAAGGCCAAATTTAAGGAGACTCTGGAGCGTTGTGATAACTTGGAGCGACGGTTCGGAGAACTAAGCAAAGACAAGCAGGGCATAGAGAAGAAGTAAGACTGACACTTTGGTTTCTTTTGTTGTGTTACTACTTTCTGTTTTATTTCCCCCCCCTATCCCAGCCCATAACAATATCTCTCCCATCATCATGCCGTATTACAAGTACAAGACCCAAAAAACCAAGAGCAAACTGTATGACATTTTGGTGTTACCTGTTGTTGTCTCTTCGGCCGGGGACTCTGTTTCTGACTGGACCAGCTCAGTTTGATATCTTTTACAGTTTTTGTGATATCACTGTTTAAGTTAAGTATTCATTTCAGACATTACAGTGGGTGATGTCATCACTAGAGCATTGAGCCTTAAAAAAAAAAAGTCTTTGTCTCTTGTCTATAAATTGCTCTCACGCCCACAATTTTTACTTGTCATACATGATTTATATGTTAAAACGTAGGTATTATTGTGTAGTTTCAGAAAATGTGTTAATTTAAGCAATATGAGTTATAAATTTGGCTCGGTGAACTTCCAAATAACGGTTCCAAATCTTCCCCCATTTGCTGCCCATGTTTTTTCTCTCTCTACTGTACAATTGTCATTGTACAGGAGAGAGAGAGAGAGAGAGAGAGAGAGAGAGAGAGAGAGAGAGAGAGAAAATAAAGCTATTTGATGATGGTTACGCAGTAATTACATTCTCATTTCTCCTCATCGACATATTTATTGCATCAGTTGGACAAGGAAGTACTCTCTAGTATTGATTTTTGACTATTTTAAGACGAGGTGAGAACATTTCTCTTTGTTTGATTTAATTTAAAGTAAAGATGGGCTTTGCTGTTGTCTTCATGACTCATTTTAAAAGAGACGGAGAGAAAAAAAAGATTTGTGCTACGCAGCACACATTAGTGAGGTTATTCAACAATGAAATTCGTACTTATGAAAACCATTCCCACTTTTCCAACTGTTCTCACTACTTCAACTTCTTACAGATTTAAGCTATTCATCCAGCTTAGCTTTAGCAATTTAGCTATTCAACAGACACACGCATTTTCTGCAGGAAATGCATTTTCTAGTCTCTGATCTTATTCTTTCGTATTTGTAAGTGTATTTGATATTTACTAAAACAGCAATTCATCTTAAAGGTACACTTTCTTTTCAGGTGGGAACAATGCTTATCATCATATGAGTCTGCACATACAATATTCTTCAGTATTTGAAGACACAAGCACACTCTCTTTTCCCAGGATCCCCCTCCCCCCCCCCCACCCCACCGGGCATTTTACAGCGAAAACATCAACATAATTCCCTGGAAAAAAAAACTGAATTTAACCCTTTTTGGACAATGAAGCATACTGTAGGTCCTCAAGTGGGATGAAACATCCTGTGTGATTTAACTGGTATAAGAATTTCTGTACAACAATGTACCTATTTTCCCAGCGGACAGTTTGACATGTCAAAACAGGAAAAGCCCAGATTTAATTAGTAACATTAATTGTGTGTGACATTTCCAGGGCTTTGGCATTGTGCACACTGGTTCACATTGTTAAGCTGATGAGTTCCACCTGTGCTTTTCCTGTTGTGATAAGTCAAAATGCATGCTGTTAAATGTTCTATTAAAGGAAACCTATAGCCAGAGCAACACAAATAAAAGCCAAGTTGTAATAAATTGTAGACAGCGGACTCTGTTTGTGTGTTCAGGTGCACCCAGTTGAACAGTCGAGTCTTGAAGCTGACCCAGGAGCTGAAGGAGGAGCAGGAGATGAACCGCTGTCTGAGAGCCAATCAGGTGCAGCTGCAGGCCAAGCTGGCAGAGGAGGAACGCAAAGCGAAAGAGACCGGTGAGTGAGGAGATGACGATAACTGATAAATAAGTATAATTATGCTAGTCAACATCACAGCACAAAGGGCCCTCATACAGCACACTGTGGACTGGACACAGTAGCATGCTGATTTTTACCTCCTTTTTTTTTTTCGATCACACTCTGTTTTTTGGGTCGAGACACATTCTCACCTAAAGTGAACCAAACTCTAGAGGCCTTGGGAGTGAATCGAGACCCCCGTTTTCAAGCGGACCAGAGTTAGGTTGTTTGTCCCGCACCAGAGTTTGAATGAGCTTTCACACCACCCCAAACAAACCAGGTTCGTTATAAGCGGACCAAACAGCTCAGGTGTGAAAGCAACCTTATATATATATAAGAGAGAGAGAGATCAGTAATTTGATCGAGTTTATTTAAGCCCATACTGATTTAATAAAATGAACCTGGATTGACCCCAAAATGTCTCTACCTAAATTAGCTCATCTGTTGCTGCTTCCAAGTAAGCTAGCTGCTCATTTCCCAGACATTAACCATAGTTAATTAACCATAGTTAATGTCAGACTCAACGCTGTATAGAAGAAGTGGACGTAGCCACTGCAGATGAAAATTAGCCGGTACGGCTAAATCTGGCACATTTACATGTTGGGCATTGTATTCATGTTGATTAATGTGCACTGTCCCTTTTTTAAATAAAGAAATAAATATATATATATATATATATATATATATATATATATATATATATATATATATATATATATATATATATATATAAAAAAGCCACTGTGACATTGGTTTGTGGACTACAGTGCAGAATCTTGAGTTTGGCATTTTCCATCGCCGTTTTAATTTTTATTAGAGCCAAAAGTGAGCATATTTGGACAACAGGGTGGAGCTTGGGAGGAGCAAGGACACCGCTTTGGTAGCGACTGGTCAATCACTGGGGAGCCAAAAAATAAAATGGGACCATCATTTACAAGATGAACATCATGCTGTACTGAAGAAAAACGTAAAACTAGCGATTGAGGCCATAAACTCACTATGGAAATGTTTACTGAGGTAATAAATCAAGTGAGAAGTAGGCTGATTTGCTAAGTGGGTGTTTCTCAATCTCAAGAATGCAAAGAACGTACTTGTGTTCTTGGCGAGAACATTCTTGCTGATTGTTCTTGGAAGAATGAACCCGCAAGTTCACAAGCACAGAAAACGCTGTTAACAGTTTGAGACGATGCCTTCTTCCTGATGCTGCTCAACACCCCCAGCACAGAGGCTACCTGCAGGGCTCCGAAAACCCAGCTAGACATAAAAACCACAACTATATAACCACTTTGTATTAAAACAATCTCCGGACAAGAAAACCTCATAATGCTACAACTATTGCAATAATATTGAAAAATAAAACTAATTGAACTTTAATTTTATTGATTATGGTTTAGCTCAAACACCCTTTACTTATTCAAAAGAGTGAACTCAATCCCTACTATTATTAGTGTTTAAGTCAGTTTAAATTAAAAAAATAAATATGCACTGGTGTGTCCTATGTGTTCTTATTATTGTTATGTGGAATTATCATTTATATATTATTGTATTGCACTGTATATGAGATGGAAATAACTACTTCAAATTATAAAGGTTGGTGTCTCCCCGTTAGTCTACATAACATGTCATAGTATGTTACCACTGTATGTATAACTGTTTAATTTAAACAAGTCTCCCGAAAAACTGTGTGTGTGCGTGTGTGCATGCTTGTGTGTGCTTGTGTTTAACTCCGAAAAGACAGTTAACCACTTGTTCCTGTTAATCTTATGATGGACATGTGTTGTGATATTTAAACAAACGATCCGTCAACGGCAAAATAAAAGCCTCTTATTTACGGGACCGGTCTAAAAGACCTCCGGGGTCCTACAGCGGGGTCTCTGAGTGTGACTGTCCGAGCGCCGAGCTGGTGGCCGCGTCACTTTATGGAGCTCCGAAAACTTTGGAGCAAATGGTCAATTCGGCAAAGATTTTTTGCAAGACTGCCTATATTCGAAATCTAAACCGTTCATTTCTCGCATAAATGTTTTTGGGCTGTCTATGTACCGGAAACACGACCATCATTGAATGCCGAAATGAATGTTGGGATACGGGCGCTGCCAAGTTCATACAAGTTACCAACCAATGCATCCTCGGTAAAATGGGCATGTCAAGAACTTTTCCGGGAATCTTAACTGTTCTCGGTGAAATGCGAACTTGTTTATTGGGACAGTACTTTGGCAACATGAGATGACGTTTCACAGGGACACAAGAACACAAGTCACTAGAAGAACAGATTGAGAAATGCCCATAGACTTCTATAGAAACAGACTTCTTTTTGCAACCATTGGAGTCACCCCCTGTTGGCCACTGGGGGGAAAGAAAATGCAGGTTTAAAGCAACACTAAGTAACTTTTCCTACTTCGGTCTACAGGCTGGAAGCGGAATTGTCCATTACATTACATTACATTACATTATGCAAGTTTGCCAGATCAGGTAGCGGATCTGTAGTTCAAATGAACTGGACAAGGTAATGTAATGGACAATTCTGCTTCCAACCTGTGGGGGGACCGAAGCGGGTAAAGTTACCTAGTGTTGCTTTAAGGAGCTTCAGCATTGGCTTCAGTTTTCAGAACTGGGGGGTTGCTGCTTGGTCAGGCTAAAAAATCCAGAGCAAAAGGGCCGTGCCCGGGAGGGATACACAACAGGAATTTGTTGAATGCTCTGCTGGTAAACATTCATAAATTACTCCCAGAGGGCAAAGGTCATGCAGTATGTGCCTGAAGGTAGATGGGTTGTTTTTGTATCTGGGGCCGGCAGTCAGAAAGTACTTCCTCATTTATACAGTAATATTTGCAAATCATAAACAGAGCTCTGCTGGAGGTGGACAGGACATGGACTAGAGTTAAAGAAAGACTTCCCTTTTTAAATCAGCCACCTGGTACAAGTCCTCATCAAACATGTAAAATCATGTCTATTTATTGTCAGGTCTACAGTAAGAGATACTTTATTAGGCAGCATACATTCTGACATTTCACGACTTTGCCTGAGGGCAACGTTAATGTCAGCCTAGACTAGAGATTTGAATGGAAATTTTAGGCCTATGGTTTAGACGTACCTGTATTTTTCCTTCAGCGCTCAGCTCTGAGGATGCAGAAAGTTTAAACAAATGTTCCACAACGCAGGTGCTCTCTGTTTATGTGGAAGAGACCCATGCAAGTCGTGCCATTTAACTTGTTTTGATGAGAGGGATTTGAACGTTTAACCCACGGCATATTTTATTTTTTTTTAAACCTTCCACACTGCTAGTAATCCTCTTGGAGTCGGTCTGAACACGTGTTATTTAATGAGTGTAGTCAGAGCTTAGTCCAGGGATGTTGTGGTTCCACTGCTCGCTTGGTTTGGTTGACTCAAGTTAAATTAACACTTGTGTAAATAAATCCGTGCCGTTTGTTGCGTTGTGCTGAAGATATTTCGATACGTCTTACTTCAAATCTGAGCAAGGTTTCTTGTTATGAACTCAGAAATCCATTATTCTTTCATTTTAAAAGCTAAAGTCTCATATCAGAATTTTCCTAACAAAGCAGCTTCTGATTAAGTTCACCAAGAAGGCTCTTCCTCTGTGTCACCATCTTCTAAATGTGCTCCCGATTGACCTCAGGACAGCTGGAAGTCTACACATCTTCCGCCGCAGGCTGAAAACGTATCTCTTCCGACTGCACCTTGGCTTAAAAGATGATTGTTCTCACATATATACTTACATGTTGCACTTACATGTGGCACTTTGTAGTTTGACTTATTTGAAGCAAATTTACTACTTCTATATGATTGTTGCTTTTCTTTTTGTAAGATTCTTTTTTTAAGGGTCTTCTTGCTAATAAGGTGACAAAGGCAATCACATCTCTATTAGATTTCGATAAGGAAGCTACAAAGGAGGAGACGCCAAACTATGCGGTGAGAGCATTCGGCTCGGTCCTCTCTTCAACTATGTCTGAAATAGTTTTAAAAGTATCCGTCCAGTAGTTACACAGAGATGGGCAGAGCTACGTTTCTGCTCTCTTTGCACAGCTTTTACTAATCCGTATGTCGATCTAAATGTTTATGTAAGTCACAGACAGGAAGTTCACACAGCTGTGTGGCGGTCACAGCCCTGAGGCCAGCAGTGACGGTGTGAAATACATCAGCATAGTTCTAGTAGGTTCCATCCACTCTACAGTGAAATCAGATTTGACCCATTTAAGATTTTATAAAAAAAAAAAAAAATCAATATGTTGATATTGTGGTGAGCTGCCACTAATATATCAATGTATGGGAATAGTATATACATTATACTGCACATTTAAGTGTTGTAAAACAAATAGTGTGTGCTATTATCTTGGGTTTACAAGTTAAGGGAGCTGCACATCCATCAGTAATTTGACTAATGTGCCAAATGATAATGTGACAATGTGAATTCTCAGCTGAATTTTCAGCTCCTCTCGGCTTTTACGGAGCTTTATAGTGAGTTTCAGCTCTTTGTTTATCTGTCGGGTCCACAAATTTACTGTTCTGTTTCTCTCCCTGCGCTCTCATAGCAATGTTTTCAGAGAAAACACTGCAAAAGGCCAGTGAACACTACCTGCTCAGCAGCAAACAGCAGACCGACTCCGTTAGAGACTAGCTGGTGAACATAGTGGAGCATTTAGCAGCTAAAGAGACGGATATTTCCCTCAGGCATCGGTAGAGACTAAAAACAGCTGAAAGAGAGAGGGGAGTCGGACTGACATTCATCAGGTGGACACAAACCCAAATACTCCTGATGAATCATCATGTTGCTAGGTAACTGCCGGATGTAGAAAATAAACAACTTTTTGCTAACAAGTTCAGCACATCCACTTAAAATGTGGTGATAGTTTTATTCTTCATCTGTAAGAGTTGAAATGAAAAGGCACGAAGAGTAACACATAAAAGGACAATTCACAGATAAGGTATGTAGCAAGTATGTCTTCTTCTCAGACTGATCTCATGAAGTGGCGTATGTATGACATGCCAATTCGTATGCCGTTTTTGCGTGTTATCAAGACGCATAATCGCTTTTTAGCGTGTTTATCAATGCCGTTCGGCCGCCATTGAGCTACATTACGTGTGAATTTTCGGCGTAGTTTGAATGGACGCAAATGTTACACGCATGTGACATTGTCGCGATAGTACGTCACAAACAAATCCACGTAGACCTACACGTGAAAAGCTCAAAATGCACAGATAACACGCCATTTGGTTTCAGGAAAGTGCCGTGTATGTTGACGCAAAGTCATGATGCCACGTTGCTTCTTCTTTACAGCGCATTTACCATGCGTTGGTGTGTCTATCGTCTGGTGTTTCCCTGCAGGTGAATGTAAGGACGGAGCAATAGCAGAACTGAAGGAGCAGCTGAGAGACGTGATGTTTTATCTGGAAACGCAGCAGCAGATTGAACACCTGCCTCCGGAGGCCCGCAGTGAAATCCAGGAGGGACAGATCAACATCGGCGCCAGCCCTCCGGACAGCGCCGGAGCCGGCCCCTCCTCCGCCAGAGGCAGGAGAGGCCGGGGCAGGAAGAGGAAGTAGGCGGTGGTTTTAAAGTCTACTGGAACATGCTGGAAACTATCACAGCCTCTCAGCATTGGACAAATGGCTGAGCTTTGTCCTTTTTTTTGTTGTTAACGTGCGTCTCCGTCATTGTGGTTCCCCAGAAGGCACTCCGAAGAGAAATAAAGACTTGACGCTCATCCCCTCGAAGAAAGATGAAATAGTGATGATATTTACCTTCACAACTTAACTTAATGTGGCTTCCACAAGAAGAAAGGTGGAACATGGTGGTGGATTGGTCAGCCATTAACGGCAACACTTGGCTGTGGTTTGTTTAAATATATTTAACATCTGTGTGATATAAATATATTCAGCTATTTCCACAATCTAAAAAGAATAATTATTTTTATCATAAGCGGTATTTATCAGACCAAAATGATCATTTTTCCCAGTTTAATACCCTGTAACAGTTGTGTTGACATGTGTTTTTCTTTTACATTGTGAGAAATTTGGCAAAGAGAAGCTGGTACATGAATGTTTTCTTTGTGTAAAGGAAGCTTGTGTTTTCCTAAACCCTTTTTGGCTGGACTCTATTCTTAAGTAAAATGTGTTTGTTTTTTCACATTCACCCCACCCCCCAAACATTATTTCTCAGTAGTTTAACACTGAACACTACTCGGGATGATAAAGATTAACAGAGATGGAGGAGAATTGTTGATTTGCCACGTTGCTTTTTTTTTTTTTTTCTTATGCGTGCAGTTTATCGCTGTTGGAAAGTCCAGGGACAGCAGCCAGAACATACCCACTGACAGGAAGCCTTTTTGGGCAGGAGCAGGAAGCATGCTTACCCTTTTACCATCTAGGTCCCAAGCAGGAGTGCGTGTCCCACAGGGGGTAATTAATACCACTGCTTTTACCAAGAAGTACCTAAAAGGGCTGTGAAGTAGCTCCGCTATAAAATATCAATATAGAATTTATGATTTGGATTGTAAATCAAGGCAAAACTTTAGCATATTTATGACCACTCCTCCCACCAACCCGAGTCAGCTGTTACACCTGAACTAGTTAGTGAAACATCACTAAAGTACATTTACTCAAGTACTGTACTTAAGTACCATTTTGTGGTACTTGTACTTTACTTGAGTATTTCAATTTGTTGCTACTTCTTTAAACTTCTGTTCCACAATACGTCTGTGGAAAATATATTGTACTTTTCACTCCAGCTGTAGTTACTTGTCACTTTACAGAATCAAATTCTACATGCAAAACACATGATCATTATAAAATACATAATACATACATGGTTAGAATTAGCACTGCAACAATAAAGTTGATTTAGAGAAAACGAATCAGCAACTATTGATAATTTATTTATTTATTTATTTTTTATTAGGTGAAAAACATTCTTTTCAAATGTGGATTTTGGATATAGAATTGCATCACTTTGGGCAATTAATCGATTAATCAAAAGAAATTGCAGTACACCCTCACACTCTGCTTCTGACTGGCTAGTAGTCCTTACCTAGGTAATGCACATGAGCAACTCCCAACAAAGATGTAACAGAAGTGAGATGTCTCACTCTGTAGCTAAAACAGAGCGCTCAACACACAGGGTGAAAAGAGGAGCTGCAGCAATGTGCAGTACAACAAAAATATGGTGTCTTCTGAAAATTAAACCAAGTAAACTTATGCTGGTATAACCTCTAAATACTTATGAACCTGAAAATGAGCATAATATGAGCACTTTAATTCAGAACTCGTGTTTTTATTAATTGGCTCATAAGGTCATTTACACATGATGGGAAGAAAAAGGAGATTCTCTTTTCCCTGACAACCCTTTAATAGAATTACTTCAACATTTTGAGAAAAAAACGTATTCGCTTTCTTGCCAAGCGTTAGCTGAGATGATCGATACCAGTTAGCTTAGCATAAAGGCTGGAAGCAGGGGGGGAACAGCTAGCGTGTCGCTGTCACGGTCTCCTTGTGTTTCTGATCTTTGTGCTAAGCTAACCATCTCCTGCTTCAAATTGAACAGCCTGACATGAGAGTGGGATCGATCTTTCTCCTCGGCAAGAAAACAAGTGTTTATCCCAAAACTGCTGAATTGTGAGGAGCTTGGGAAAGTCAGCCAAAACTGAGCTGGGGTTTATATCCCGCGTGCCAGAGCAGCTGTCACTTTACACGCAACTTTGTTTTCAGAGAAGTAATTTGTAGTCTGTGCTATTACATGACCTACAACAATAAGAATGTGTGTGTGTGTGTGTGTGTGTGTGTGTGTGTGTCTCTGTCTCTGTCTCTGTCTGTCTGTCTGTCTGTCTGTCTGTGTGTGTGTGTGTCTAAGTAATTATAGGTTGTCAGAGTCCGGTTTAAAACTGGACTGACACCTTTAATGTATTGTGCTAAAAATAAATCCTTATCTGCAGCATCAAAGTAAAAGGATATGAATAACGTTACTTTTCCCACCACTACTGCTCACTTATAAAACCCAGTGAATATCCGTTATGTACCAGCTCCTCTTTCTGGGCTTTAATAATGGCGCTTTTCCATTACATGGTACCTACTCGCCTCGCCTCGACTCTACTCGCCTTTTTTGGTTTTCCATTACGAAAAAAAGTACCTGGTACCTGCTAACGGGTACTTTTTTTAGTACCTGCTCAGTCGAGGTTCCAAGCGAGCTGAGGCGAGCCGAGAAGGTGACGTGAAACCCTGCAGGCTGCTGATTGGTCGGAAAGAAGCGTCACTGATCACTGCATTGCTAGCTAGAGGTGGCATTTTTAAATAGTTTAGCCAGCGGTGTTTTTTTGCTGCCGGAGTCTCCACGCAGAGCTTTCTCCGTAGCATACAAGTGGCCTGATGGTTATACTGGTGCGCTGGTGTGTGCATGTGTGATGTGCGTGTGTCGAGTCGCCGTATGTGTGTGTGTGGGGAGCTAGTGAGCGAGGGAGAAGTGAGAGAGTGACGGCGATTATCTCCGCAGCGATTAGCGACTCTAGAGTCCTATATATGTGAGCGAAACAAAGCGAGTAGCGACTCTAGAGTCCTATATATGTGAGCGAAACAAAGCGAGTAGAGACTCTAGAGTCATATATGTGACCACGGTGGGAAATCTGGAGCAGTAAACGTTAACTATCTCTTTGATATCATGTTGTTTACGGAGACGGAGAACCAGGAAATGCGTCGGGGATATGTCAATGGGAAAAGCAAGCTACTAAGCCACACCCACGGCAGTCGCTATGACGACCAGCCACGCTGAGGCGATACAATCTGCAATGGAATTGCAGAGTCGAGGCGAGTCGAGCAGGTACCATGTCATGGAAAAACGCCAAAAGTGCAGACATCTCGGCTCACTTCAGACCTTTATTTGTCCCTCGAGTAGCGTCGTCGGAGGCCTGACTGACGGCTGCCGCAGTAGCAAACTGCCCCGTCACGGTATGACCAATCCCTCCTCTTCCTACTACAACATTAACAGTTTACGTCCGGCAGCTCGTTGAAAGTAAACTGTGTACAGAGGCTGGATGTAGCTGAACAGAGAAACCCACTGGCTGATGATAAATACTGAGACTTCCTGAGCGCCCCTCTAGAGTCTGATAGCTTCCTTTTCACACCATCTTCGCAGTAGTTTTCACACTCAAACCTTTTTACGAGAATTTGTCATTTAAAGTTGTATTTTTTTTTTTTTTGTGAATGTGACATATCTTTTAATGCCATCTGCTAGGTCGCCTGTTTGGCTAGATGTTTTTGTACAACAAGCAACAAGCTTTACACATTAAGTTACAGGCAAATGATGCAGTATGCAAATCGCTATCACACCTCTTTGTTTTCTATTTATATCTCAATGTAGGGCCTTTTAAAAGTCTGAACACCCACGCAACCGGGGCTGCAGCTAACACGGAATTTTTCAATATCGATTCATCTTTCTGTTTAAACAATGTGTGTCAACAATGCAATCGCAATTTTCCCAGGAGCCAAAGGTGACACAATATTTTAAAATAAAAACCCAAATATATTGGCTTTCCTGTCCCATAAGAAGTGGAGAAACAGCAAATCGTCACATTTAAGAAGCAAATGCTTGACATTTTTTGCTGAAAGAATGATGTGTGTTTTGTTGTTCCTCGAATATGACGGTATTAGAGCCTGTAAAGTACTCCAAAAAAAAATTGAATTTGATATTTTAAAAATGTGTGAGAGCCCCGGAATGTACAAGTGCGTCTAAATAATAAATGAAACTTGGATCATGAAGTAAGACTTTTGATTTCCACCTGTATTATCATTACAAGGCTGGACAAGAAAGCCCTTGAAGTGGATTTGATCTGTTTAAAAAATAAATAAAAATAAAATAAATGGCACAAGTGAAAGTTAATATGTTAAATGAACCCAGTGAGGTGTAGCATGTCAGTCTTTACAAAAAGCATGAAGTGGACAGAAGACAGAATAGAGAGGAGGAGCCAGCAGATGCGATAGGAGGGCTCTTCCTGAGTTGAGCTGTTTGCTGTGACCTGCTGTCTGCTTTCTCCACTCAAAGAACTATGGACTAAAAACAGAACTTAACTTTACAAAGATTTGAGCAACATTGGAGGTAAGAAGAAAAAAAAATGTTCCTGCATGTTTTCACTTGACCTCATGTTTCATTGTCCCCCTACTCTTTGCTTTGTGTGTGTGTGTGTGTGTGTGTGTGTGGTGTGTGTGTGCATCTGGGTGTGAGGCAGTAATTCAGTACCTCTCCTGTGTGAAACTCCACACACACACAACACATTTTTTTTGAAGAAAACGACTAACCTACAACTTGTGTCTCTTTGTGTGTGTTTCAGCTTTGGGTTTCTTCATGTTTTTGCAGCCAAAACTCACTCTCAACTGAGGAAAGAAAAGCTGGTGGGAAAAAAAGAGGTATTTTTTAACACCGCAACAAAACATCATTTAAGAGCCCTAAAATGTTTGGTATGTAGACGGTCCCTTCAGGTCCATGCATGTAAAAAGACAGGCAGATGGGCAGATTCTGATAGTGAAGGTGATAATGAGTGTATTTTTTGTCTCCCCTTTGCTGAATTCTTTTGTGCTGAAGTAAAAAAAAAAAAATAGGACACGAGTTTAGCAAGTTAGCCTGTGCCAAGAATAATATCCAACTTTAATACCAGTCACACAATGCATGCACATATTTGAACTGTCAGTGTTATTGGTGCTGCTGTTCCAGGAACAGAATTAAATTCCCCAGAATATGTCATCCATTAGTGCGGATTTGTATGCGGCGCATTTTGTCATTGGCCTGTTCTCCTTTGGGTGTAACTGACAGTTCCTCCTTTTTCTTTAACTCGCACTGCCTGCTTTGAAACACAGAGATGAGTGTGTAACCACCACAATTTCACACAAAGTGTTTCTTTAATCTATCATTTTGCTGCCTGCTTGTGCAATAGTGACTATTTCTGCAGACTAACCTGAAAAAAATGTTCAATTATTTGAAGATAAATCAACTTAGGTTAAAACTTTGCCTTCACAGTTTGCAGAACATGTATAGTGAGTTTATGATGCATGTAAAAGCTGCCACAAAGCTCTCCTGTGTGCATTTACACACAGGCAGAGTTATGTTGCAGCACAGGCCAGCGAATGTTCCTCAATGAATTGCACTTCCTTCTTTCTGCAGGAGCTTTTCCAAAATATTTATCACTTGATTTGAATATCATGGTTGAAGGGAAAAACCGCAGCACCGTACCTGGAAAATAGTTTTTTGTTACGTCCATGTCGACATCTACGAAGTAGCAGTAACTGATCAAAGTATAAATGACAAAATAAGTGTGTTGATGGAACAGATAAAGCAAGATAACTTGATGGATGCCATCCAAAGGATTATCAGCTGACAGCAGAGTGAGCAACGATCTATAAAGGAATTTTATCAGCTCTGTTTAGAAATCAGCCTTTGGCTGCAGTTATTTCAACACCATCCAGATTCCACTCTGCGCTGCATCTGTCGTCATGATTTCCTCACAACTGTGTATAAGTCATAAATCTGAAAAAGAAAAGTCTGACATCCAGTTCTTCTCTTCCCTTAATTTTGACAAATGGTCTTCTCGTGCCAGATCAGGAAGTAGCTCAAATTGACAAAATGTCGCTGCTCTATATCTCATAGCGTGACCAGGCAATTTAATATGTGTCTGTGGTTGTTTGTGTCGGTCTCAATAGCGGGGCTGTAGCTGATGAAGAGGAACTAAACGAAGATAACAGAAAGGAAGGATGGGTAGTGGTTTGCAGCGGCGGAAGGCGTATGCAGATATTTAACTTGAGTAAAAGTGGTAATACTACAGTGTAGAAATAACTCTGGTTAGTAAAGTTGTGGACGAAAAAACCCCAAAACAAAGAGCTGAAAGACTCAAATGCTTCAATATTGATTATAGCTGCTTTGGTCTCACATGCCCAGGTCTATCTCCACGGCGCTGTGGAGTAAAGGTCTGGCTACACCACAGATGCATTCTGGGATAGGAAGGAAAAAGAAAATGCTCTGGGTTGTTTGCATTTCTTTTAACCAATCAAAAACTGTCTTGGGCGACGCTAAGTCTCGGGAAGGAAGTTGTTTTGGTGGAATATTTGCACCCCGCAAAAGAAAAGGGTCCTTTGCACCATGACCTCGAGCCAAACACAATGTTAGACCTGGGTCTAACATTGGGAGAGTTAGCGTAGAGCAGCGTTATCAGCTGAATAGCTTAGCGCAGGGGCTAATGGATCCAGTGATGTATCTCATAAATGACCCCACTAATAATGCCCGAAATGATACCAAACTTCTACACTAGTACAAATAGTTTATTTAATCATAAAACGATGGATTGGAAAGTTTGTAAGTACCCCAGAAGTTTATGTAAATAACACTTGCCTGCTGGCTTCTGCTCTCTGCTGTTGTTGTTTCTGCTGTGAGACGAGTGCTTAGGGCCGTCTACAAATTACTACACCGAAAAGAGATGCAACAAAAATATTTATCAATTCAACTTTTTTTTTTAAAGTAAGTGCTGTAGTATAACAAGCAGGAAACACGTTATAATTGAGGTAAGTTTGGAGACATTACCTTATTTAATATTTTTGTTGCATCTCTTTTCGGTGTTGTAATTTGTAGACGGCCCTAAGCACTCATCTAACTGCCGGCAGTTAGACTGTTTTTTTTTTTTTTTTTTTTTTTTTACAGTGTGTTCAGGAGTGTAGTGAGGAGATGTTTGCTGTATGTGACAAAAAATATTGTAGCCTAAAAAACGCGTCACATCGCTTAGAGCACCTTTAAGTAATATAAAGTCTGCTTTTGCTGTGTTGGCTTGGTTCAAGAACACAACAGGACGTAAAACAAAGGGGCTGTTTCATTGTCGTCCTTCCCCCCCATGGCCCCCGCTGCAACACCCTGAGGCAAATCGTCAGATTGCTTTTTTTTTTTTGGCTTGAATGCCTTGTTTTCCTGGAAATGTACTTCCGTTGATCCAGATTGTAGCTGCTTTAACGCCATGCCCTTTTCTTCTCTGCAGATGAGTGACCAAGACAGCAGCACCTCGGCCTCGCAAACAGAGGGAGAAGTTGAGGAAGAAGTTGAGGGAGAAGTTGAGGGAGAGATGGACGGAGAAATGAAAGGTGGTGGTGAAGAAGAAGAAGGTGAAAAACACAGGGACAGTCCGGCCCCCGGTCTGTCCAGCTTCTCCACGTCCCTAAGCGCCGTCATGCGCATCAAACAGAAGTACCGGGCCATGAAGAAGAGGCGGCAGGACTTGGCCCTGGGGTTGGCAGCAGACGGGCCCCTCACGGGAGCTCCCCCCAGATCCAGCCCCAAAATCTTCACCTTCGACGGACTCACCCCGTCCAGCTTGTCGTCCTCTGTCCCGCAGTGGAACAAGAGAAGGAAGAGGAAACGGGTGTTGTATCCCAACAGAGGGGGGTGCAGGGCGCCTCCGAAACAGGAGCGCAGCCGAGCCAAATACTGCCTCGTCCTGCTCTGTGCCATTGTCTTCATCCAGGTAAAGGAACTCAAAATGATATAAGAATAATAAGAATAAATACTGAGGTAAGGGATTTGTATAACTATTAATTCCTGTGTGATGATGCAATGTAAATATAGACTGAACTAGGGCTGCAACTAACGATTAATTTTCATTATCGATTAATCTGTTGGATTATTTTCTGGATAAATGGATTAGTTGTTTGGTCTATGAAATGTCAGAAAATTGTGAAAAATGTGGATCAGTGTTTCCCAAAAAGCCCAAGATGATGTCCTCAAATGTCTGTTTTGTCCAGAACTCAAAGATATTCAGTTTACTGTCACAGAAGATTTCAATAACATTTTATTTATAGGGTCAAATCATAACAGAAGTTATAGAAGTTAGGATCTCAGGACACAGAGTAGGTCTAGAGTCTAGACCACGCTCTATAATTTACAAAGACCCAACAGTTCCCCCAAAGAGCAAGCATTTAAGGGCTTGAAGTGAAGTGTGACTGAAGAAACTAGAAAAGATTCAAATTTAACAAGCTGAAATAAAAAAAAAGAACTTATTTTCATAAAAATGTACTCAAACCGATGAATCGATTATCAAAATAGTTGGCGATTAATTTAAGAGTTCACAACTCTTGATTAATCATTAATCATTACCTTATCTTGAGGCACAGTTTAGTAAAATCTAAGTGCCCACAGCTCGTTCTTGCTTCAGGGCCTCATCTTTGTGAGTTCATGTGGCCGAGGCTGTTTGTGACTGCCTTATTATCACTTTGTTTGGCAACATTTCTAATGGGTCCAATGTGTTTCCTGTTGCAGTTTTAGACATTTGTGTGAAGTTTACAATGTCATAATTTGAGTAGGAATTCTTGAGTTATGGCCAAAAATGCATTATGATATTCAGAAACTGTGCCTTTTAAACGAGCCGTCAGGACTTTTGTAACTTTGTGACGTCACAACTATACTATATATAGGTAGAAAGTGCCACTACAGTGCCGTTACAGTCAATCCCCGGCTGCAATAATGGTGCAGAGACGCTGAGAACGAAAGGCCTGGAAATGCTGACCAATCAGAGAAGACTGGGCTTTTTCAGGAGATGGTCTTAAAGAGACAGGCGCTAAATCGGAGCGTTTAAGACAAAGGGTTAATACAGGTATATTCAGATAGATAGTATGAGAAAAATAAAGTGTTTATCGAACATTAAAGCATGTAAATATGTTCTAGGAGAAACCCAGAATACAAGTATGAACCACAAAATGAGCATGATATGGGACCTTTTAAAGTTGCTGGATAACATTTAGCTTTGTTCAGTGGCTCTCTAAAGTTGCAATTTGATATCCTTGTATACGAACCGTTTTCTATAAAGATTACATCACAGCTTTATCTGTCATCGCTCCCATGATATTCTAAATCTCTGTCCCGTGTGTCTCTTCAGGTGTACAACGCCATCGAGAACCTCGATGACCACGTTCTCAGGTACGACCTGGACGGGCTGGAGAAGACGCTGAGGCGAGAGGTGTTTGGGCAGCAGGGAGCCGTGGAGGGTCTGCTGTCCCACCTGAAGGACTACCTGTCCACCTACGTCCACAACAAGCCCCTGGTGGTGTCCCTGCACGGCCCCAGCGGCGTGGGCAAGAGCCACCTGGGGCGCCTCCTGGCGGGACACTTCCGCTCGGTGGTTGGGGAGACGCTGGTGCTGCAGTACTACGTCCTCCACCACTGCCCCCAGGAGGCGGATGCACTGCAGTGCGCCGGCGACCTGGCCGCCCTCATCGCGCAGATGGTGGAACGCGCCGAGGAGGAGGAGAAGATCCCGCTCTTCATCTTCGACGAGGCGGAGCACATGCACGGCGAGATCCTGGACGCCCTGCTGCAGCTCGTGGCCTCCAAACAGTCCAACGAGTACCTGAACGCCATCTACCTGTTCCTGAGCAACCTGGGCCACACGCACATCACCAAACACATGCTCTACAACTCCTCCAGTAATTCTATGGCGGCGGCGGCGTCGTCGTCGTCGTCGTCGTCGGGTCGTCATAGCCACCTCGTGAAAGAGCTGACTCCGATATTACGCAGCACCCTGGCGAAGCTTCACCCGCTGTGGACAGAGGCGGACGTTTTACCTCTGGGCCTTTTGGAGAAAGGCCACGTGATGGAGTGCTTCCTGGACGAAATGACTCGAGAGGGCTTCTACCCGGATCATACCAACATAGAGAGGCTCGCGGGGGAGATTGAATATTACCCCGAGGCAGGAGGGCACCAATACTCCCAGACGGGCTGCAAGCAAGTGGTCGCTAAAGTCAACCTGCTGTGAAATCCCTCCGCAGGAAATGTCTGAATGTTTCACATTCTTTGACGGATGAAGAAATGGCCTCGCTGGGAGCGAGTGAGGTTACGTGGTTATGAAACTTCAATGACACAACTCGGAGCCACAGCTTTTCAAGAGCCGTCTTGTAAGAGTGTGGTGTGTGTGTGTGTGTGGGGGGGGGGACGCTAAAGAGGTTCGCCTCTGTTGTGGGAAATGTGGCGTTTTTTTGTGAAGAGCACCCGGTCACACAAACAGTCCTTTAAGGTCAGTTCAGCTCAGCTCAGTGAGTAAAAACTAGCGATATGCAGATCGTTTAGGCTTTTATTTGACCCCAGTTTGAGATATCTGCCTCCACCAAAATACAAAGGAGGTAAGTGGAAATGTGTTTATGTTGCTCACAACATCATTTAAATAATTTTACACTGTCAACCTATTTTATAGGGATTATTTCTTCAGTCGAAAAACAGTCGACGGTGAGGTGTGTCGATTACCGTGGGATGGCGATGTTGTTTAGTTGACCACTTTGGTACGGACTGAAATATCTTAGCAACAGTGGACCTTTTTCACAGCAGACATTTTGACTTGTCATAGTAGAAAAAGCTCAGCTGAAATTGATAACCTTAACTTAAAGTGTCCCAGTAAGCTATTTCAGTGAGTCAGCATGCCCAATACCAGGGTCTCTCCTAAGTGGAATGCAGCCATCAGTAATGGTTTAATACCAGGGTCTCTCCTTAGTGGAATGCAGCCATATGTAATGGTTTAATACCAGGGTCTCTCCTAAGTGGAATGCAGCCATCAGTAATGGTTTAATACCAGGGTCTCTCCTAAGTGGAATGCAGCCATCAGTAATGGTTTAATACCAGGACCTCTCCTAAGTGGAATGCAGCCATCAGTAATGGTTTAATACCAGGGTCTCTCCTAAGTGGAATGCAGCCATCAGTAATGGTTTTGAATACACCTGTGCTTTTCCTACTGTGACATGTCAACATGTCTGCTGTGAAAAAGGTCTGATGGATGGATTGGCATGCAAATTTATCTAACCATTCATGTTCCCCGGAGAATGAAGCCTAATGACTTTGGTGAGTGTCTGACTTTGAATCTAGCGCCACCTTGAAGGGTAACATTTGAGCAAAAATATCTCCGCAACAATTGAATGGATTGCCATGAAATTTGGTACAAATCTGCAGAGTCCTGCGAGGCTCGATCCTTGACTCAAAGACTGATTCTCTGACTTTTTTTTCCTCTAGCCCTTACAGGCAAGTTTACATTTTGGTTTTGAGTGAATATTCTGAACGACTGTCACTGTCACAACATTTGGTGCCGACATACGTGTTCCCCTCAAGATGAACTGTAATCCCTTTGAAGATCCTTTAACTTTTTTTCATCCAGCGCCATCATCAGGTCACAACTTTCATTTGTCAAATACTTAACGATCACATACCTCAGAAAACTAATTACATTTCCATCAGCCTCAGCTGTACACTGTGTTTAGTGCAAATGTTAGCATGCTAACACGCTAAATTAAGTGGGTGAAAATCATAAACATTATAATTGCTCTCTAAAAAGTCAAAATGCTCAGAAGGCTCTTATTGTTGTTTAAATGTAATTTTCAAATTTTGTGAGCAAATTGAATTTCCTTCACCTCCACTGTAGGTGGAGGCAGAAATCTCAGAGAGATGGACTTAAAAACCCGACACAAAACTTTGTAGACAGCTTGACACAACGAAAGGTAAATGAGAATAGATATATTTTTATAATTTGTGTGAACAGACCTTTTAA
The DNA here is from genome assembly GCF_004354835.1 of Perca flavescens. Lineage (NCBI taxonomy): Eukaryota > Metazoa > Chordata > Actinopteri > Perciformes > Percidae > Perca > Perca flavescens. The sequence goes on from NC_041346.1 coordinate 28,086,294, forward strand.
CCCCTTTTAACTACTACATATTAGGCAGCTCAAGCCGACACAGAAGAGATGAGCAAGACCAATATTCATTCGTGTATAAAGGGAAGCTCAGATATTTATAATGCATCAGTTACTAACGCATTTTAGGACAATTAGAAGTTTTGATTTTTGTCAGAATTCAGCATAACTCTTATTAATGCTAGTGCAAGTCAGCAGTGTGGATGTACTCATTAATGATATACTCTATAAGAACCGTAATGGTATTTAAGTAATTGATTCTTCCTTGGAGCTGCAGATGGGAAGTTGGTAGCGTAGAAGAATTTTTCCTGCATACTCTGAGATGTAAAGAGATATATTCTCTTTGTTTGAGAATAAGTTGCCCCTTACAAGTGTATTTATTAAAAAAAGATGGTTTTGAATGGATATACTACACGTTGACATCCAAAGTGCAACACAGACTCGCACTAGCATTGATTTTTATTGACCTGATGAGAATATGAATATGTTTATGTCCTGTATTCAGGTATCTTACAGTCTTAATATTAACGTTTAATGTGTAGTGAGTGCCTTGAAATTAAATACACCATTTAAACACGACTGTGAGGTTGTTGTTTTTCTTGCAAAGCGTAATATGGCGCTTTTTTTGTTTGACAAAACAAAGGAGGAAATCTTGAAGGAATAGTTTGACGTATTGTGAAATATAATATGATGTAATTATAAAGACTAGTTCCCTCTTCAGTTTTTCATAATTCGATTGTTTTGCTTTCTTGCTGAGACACTCACGGCTGTACGGTAAATATGCTACGGCCTGACCCTGTTAGCTTAGCTTAGCATCGAGACGGGGGAAACGAACCCCCTAAAACCACAACATGCCGTTTTTACACTTCAGTTTGTTTCCAGATTAAACAAAATATAAATAATTAAAAGGTGAGTTTTAAAGGTGCTGTAGGCCGGAGCCAGGCTAGCCGTTTCCTCCGACTTCCAGTCTTTATGCTAAGCTAAGCCGCTGCTGGCTTTGTGACTTTTATGTTTAACATCGAGAGCAGAGTCAATTGTTTCATTTAACTCTCTGCAAGAAAGCAAATTCTCAAAATGTTAAACTATTACTTTAAAGCAGCAGTGGGTAGAAAACCAAGAAAGACAGAATTTAGCAGTAAAGTGAGACCTCTTCCTGCAGCTCTCTCTCTCCCCTCTTTGTTGCATGCCCAGAGCAGCCAATAGGAACACACTCTCTCTCTGAAATGACTTGTGATTGGCCAAAGTCTCAGCTAGATTTTGTAAAGCCTGAAAAAGAGCCAAGAGGAAGTACAGAAGTCTGGTTTTCTCCAAGGGGGTAATTGAGCATCCAGAAAGCGTCCCTCCTATGGGGAAATTCTAGGCTAACAAGCCATCAGCTTCCGTTAGCATCCCATTGACTCCCATTCCTTTTGACGTCACTTTGACAGCGAATAACTTCACATCTGAAGCGTTTAAAGACTCTATTTGTCCATTGTTTATTTCCAAAGAAACATGACAATGTATAAAAGGCTCCATTACCTTGTAGCTCACGTTATGGCTCCGTAGCAGACGCTTTTATAAAAATAGGCTAACGATTGGGTCATAACCACGCGACTTACTGTCACATAATAGAGGAATTACCATATAGTACAGGAGAAGCTCGCAGGCAGTTTGGACTTACATTAGCTGTTTAAGTTTAATTACTAATGTTAACTAACATTTTAGTTAGCAATAATTAGCCTGTCCATCCATCCATCTTCGTCCGCTTATCCGGTGTCGGGTCGCGGGGGGAGCAGCTCCAGCAGGGGACCCCAAACTTCCCTTTCCCTTAGCCTGTGCCTATGTTATCTCCTTACATATACCTACACTCTCCGTCTCTGTGAGATTGGGAATGATTGAGATTTCTCTTGGCACAGCTACCAGAAGACTTCCAACTATCAGACACGTTGCTCACGTCACATCTACGTCGTCAAGCTCCGTTGAAGGCTGCTCAGTAACGCTCAGCCAGCACCGTAAAAAAGTGACTTCAGTGGTCTCCGTCGAAGTCTGTGTCCATGTATTCTATTGTCTATGGTTTTCTGTCAAACTACTCGAATTACAACATGTTAAAAGATTTTTTTGCCCAATGACGCCAAAACTAAAATCCCTACCAGAGCTTTAACTCAGGGTCCTGGTACTATTTGTTGTTTATCTCAGTCTCTCTCAGCAGACGGGGTCTGTTGGAGGAGCGACGACAACTGAGCAAAGAAAGATGTGGTTAAAGCTCCACAAAAGGCTTAAAAAGGTTAGTGGAGTTCAAACGACCCATCAAAGTACTGTTTCTACCATATGTGGATGAAGAGAAGAATCACAACTTTCAGGCAATATTTTTCAATTTTCTTTATTATTAGAATTCCCTTATTCGACATTGGAAAAAGAAATGAGGTACTGTGTCTAAGTGACAAAGAAAAATGAGATTTATAATTGTGATGACACGATGAGATTGAGAAAAAAAAAAACATACATACATTTTGATGTATGATTACCGGGGGAAAAAAAAGAAAAGAAATAAGATGGTCAGACACCAGACCTTTTACATATTCCTATGAAGTGTTTTGACCGGAGACACTTGGGAGGACAAACTGTATTTTATGTACATATCTGAGGAGTGTAGGTTGTATTCGACAAAGAGAGCGCTGACAGCAACGAGTGCAGTCCCCCCACCCGAGCAACATGAGCAAACATCTGGCCATCAAGCAAACATCAGCCTGAGCCACTCAACGGCTGAGATAACCTACGAGAGATGCAAAAATGATCCTCCCTTTTTTCCTCTGTGACGTATGTGCCCGAGACAGATAGATGAAAACAATATTGTAGAAATGCAAAACTAACTACGCACGCAACCGGAAGATTCCACCACATTGATTTCACCTACCGAAAGTCACGATGGATTAAAAGATCACTCGGGAGAATCTTTCACTGTCCCTGTAAAGCCGTTTAAAATATGTCTTTAATATGTCTATAAGTCTTTACCGCTCAACTTAAAACCCACCTCGATATTCCAGTCATACGTTCATGAAATGGGCTGTAACAGAACATTTATATGGATTCAATAGTCCAAAGATTGCAACAATACAGCCAAAAAGGCTCAAACTGATAAATAACAAAAGAGAAAACTCCTATTTTCTTTTTTTAACCAAGCAAACAAGCTTTTAGCTCTGCATCTGCACGTTTTCATCCTTGCATGCTTTTAACGAAGGCGGGAACAGCCTAATACAGAGGCTACACATTTACACCGACGACTACATCATTCAAAGACCTACGGGGAAATAAATAGTTTCATTCCAATGACGGTAAAACCTGCTAATAATCCACCGCTATGCTCCGCCGTCGGTTTTAGGATCAACAAGCTCACGGCTCCTCTCGGAGGTCGATGCTGAGGCTCGACTGTTACTGTCAGAGATGCTCGTGAAATGTGTGAAGAGGTGGGAGGAAGTGTGAGGGAGGGGTGGGGGTCCAGAGAGAAGACACATGAAGGTGGTGGTGGTGGGGAGGGGCAGAGGAGTGTGTTGGGATGTGGTTCGGGTCTTTTCTTTTTCTTTGTTCTCTGCCCCTTTATGCCTCCAGCTCGAAGCCCATCCCGACTTTGTGTCCGCCAGCGTTGAAGTTCTTCCCGTCGACCAGGGCTGAGAGGGTGACCTTCACACCTGCAGCCAAAAGGTAAGACTTTATAAAACCTTTATAATACCAAATATAAAATCAGTTTAAGACTAGGGCTGCACGATACACGAGGAAAATATGTGTTGTGCGATAACGATGTTGGATATCGCGATAACTATATTACTTGCGATAAATGAACATATTAAAATGTTGCTGCTGCTTTCAGTATTCTTGTAAAATACAACACATTGCTCGTTGAAAAAGGAAATCATTTCTAACATTCTTTTATTGAACAAACTGAACACTGAATTGACAATAAAAAAGAACAATAGTTACACTTTAAAGTGCAGTTCTCTACTGATATTTTCTTTTAACTAACATAAAAAAATCTTGTAGTGTCTAGTGCGATATGTCGCAACCATTCACGATATCTATAATGCGCCAGTTGATATCGCACTGACGATAAAAAACGATATATTGTGCAGCCCTATTTAAGACCTGTTTGACAGTCATATTGGTCAAAGTATTAAGTAGGGCTAGGACAATAAGCTTTCTTTTGGAAAAATCTGAAGCTGTATGCACAAAAAAAATAAAAAAAATAACTCCATCATAACATAAGAACTCCTACGTTTTTGATTTTTGTAGGTAGTGTGGTTTGTTGAATTTTCCCATCAAATGAAGAAAATGTGTTCAGATATGTAGCTGGTGTTTGATTGCAGATACAAACTTACTTTGTCTCATGTATGATATCTGCAGTGGTAGAAGAAGTATTGAGATTCTTTAGTTCAGTAAAAGTACTAATACCTCAATGTGAAAATACTTCACTACAAGTAAAAGTCCCGTATAAAACAAACTTGACTTAAAAGTATGTTTCAGCAAAATTTTGTTTAAGTACTTAAAGTAAAAGGAGGGTAGTTTATAATCTTGTAATCTGCATCATATTCTATAAGACCATCGTATGTTTGTAGGGTCGCTGTCCAGTGAGAACCACGGATCTTCAAAAAAGTTTTACGATATGACCGGGTGCTCCCTGTACAGGGAACTCACTTTGTTTTATCTAACGTTAGCACCACACTCTCTCTCTCTCTGTTCTCTTGCTAGCTTACTCCACCACTTGGTTTTATCTAACGTTAGCACTGCTCTCTCTCTCTGTTCTCTTGCTAGCTCACTCCACCATTTTGTTTTATCTAACGTTAGCACCACTCTCTCTCTCTGTTCTCTTGCTATCTCGCTCCACCATTTTGTTTTATCTAACGTTAGCACCACTCTCTCTCTCTGTTCTCTTGCTATCTCGCTCCACCACTTTGTTTTATCTAACGTTAGCACCACTCTCTCTGTTCTCTTGCTATCTCGCTCCACCACTTTGTTTTATCTAACGTTAGCACCACTCTCTCTCTTGCTAGCTCACTCCACCATTTTGTTTTATCTAACGTTAGCACTGCTCTCTCTCTCTGTTCTCTTGCTAGCTCACTCCACCATTTTGTTTTATCTAACGTTAGCACCACTCTCTCTCTCTCTGTTCTCTTGCTATCTCGCTCCACCATTTTGTTTTATCTAACGTTAGCACCACTCTCTCTCTCTGTTCTCTTGCTATCTCGCTCCACCACTTTGTTTTATCTAACGTTAGCACCACTCTCTCTGTTCTCTTGCTATCTCGCTCCACCACTTTGTTTTATCTAACGTTAGCACCACTCTCTCTGTTCTCTTGCTATCTCGCTCCACCACTTTGTTTTATCTAACGTTAGCACCACTCTCTCTCTCTTGCTAGCTCACTCCACCATTTTGTTTTATCTAACGTTAGTACTGCTCAATCTCTCTGTTCTCTTGCTAGCTCGCTCCACCACTTTGTTTTATCTAACGTTAGCACTGCTCCACATAGCGCTCTAAAGTACTGTAGCTGTTGTTATAGCAACAAAAGACGCTCTCAGCTGCTTTTTGGAATCAACACGCTGCCAGCTTTTTTTTTTTACTTAAAAAAAGCGCTCTAGTCAACTTTTTCTTGTTGAAAAAGACGACACGTGTGAACATAGCCTTACGATGCATTTTCCAGCTGATCCAAGAGGCTTATTAAAGACTTTATTTAGCTCAAGAAGTAGAGTTTTCTCAACACATAAAGGAAGACTTCATCCTTCAGTTTATCACAAACATTCAACATCAGCACATCTGGAGATACGTGGTTTTTACTGGACAGGAAGGGGAGGAAAAACTGTCATCTGAAAAGTAACTAAAGCTGTCAGACAAATGTAGCGGAGTACAAGTAGAAAGTAGCATAACATGGAAATACTCCTCAAAAGTGCCCCACTGAGGAGGACTCCAGGTTGTATTTAGATTATTTGCGGTGAAAAGGAGCCTACCTGGCCGAAGGCTCTGGGTGTAGCCGACTCCGATCAGACTGGCATTGTTGACTTTGGCCTGCGGGGGGGAAACGTGATAGGACGTGAAACATAACAACAAAACAAAACATTTTCTTTTGAGCACTATGCCTTTACAACAGAGCTGTAACCAGGCACTCACAGACAGAGAGGTGTCTTTATCCAGCTTGTATTTGGCGGCGATGCCGAAGCGAGTGTTGTTGCTGCCGGCGGTCCAGGCCAGGGTGACCGCCGTCTCCAGCTCGTCGTTCACCTTCTGGTAGATGGAGCCGCCGAACTCAGTCCCGTCGTTGCTGAGACAGAGAAGATCAAGAGGCGTTCACGCACACAGATTTATCAGGGTCCTCCCTGGCCACATGACGTCATACGCCTGATTTACATATTGGTGACGTCGAAGCTCAGAGGAGGTTTTTTAAAGATTATTTTTGGGGCCAGTAAGTGTCCCAGTAAGCTATTTCAGTGAGTCAGCATGCACGTAATCAGGACCTCTCCTAAGTGGAATGCAGCCATCAGTAATGGTTTAATACCAGGGTCTCTCCTAAGTGGAATGCAGCCATCATTAATGGTTTAATACCAGGGTATCTCCTAAGTGGAATGCAGCCATCATTAATGGTTTAATACCAGGGTATCTCCTAAGTGGAATGCAGCCATCAGTAATGGTTTTGAAAACACCTGTGCTTTTCCTACCGTGACATGTCAACATGTCTGCTGTGAAAATGGTCTTATTGTTCCAGACTTTTTGCAGAGCCACAGTACTCTCCCCATGACGAGTAGACTGAATCTGATGTGTTTAAAAACCACAGGAGCACTCACACGTTGGTGTGCAGCTGGAAGTCCCCTGCCCTGTATCCCAGGGCAAAGTTGTTCTGGGCCAGTTTGGACTTGGCCGTGTCGAAGGCCATCTGGTAGCCGGCCAGCCAGCCCTCGTAGCCCAACACGGCAGCGGCGTGGATGATGGGACCCTCGAAGTCTACGTCACAGCCCAGGTTCACAAAGTCGCGCTTGTAGGCTGTCTTCAGCTTCCCGCTCTTCTTACTGAAAAATAGATTCATAGAGTTTCATGTTAGTTTATCTCTAATATTCACTGCTCATATGTAGAGCTGTGAAGATGAATGGATTAGTCATTAACTACAAGATTTGGTTTGAGTAGTTTTTTATGGGAAAAAAAGTAAATTCTCTGATTTCAGCTTGTTAAATGTGAATATTTTCTAGTTTCTTCTCTCCTCTGTGACAGTAAACTAAATATCTTTGAGTTGTGGACTAAACAAGACATTTGAGGACGTCATCGAGAAATCAACTGACGGATGAATTAACTTTAAAAATAATCGTTAGTTAGAGCCCAATTCAAATGTTTCTTATTGTCCCCAAAGGCCAAAGAAAAGACCAAAACCAACAGTGAAAGTATCTCAGTCTGCCCCACATACTCACTACTGAAAATATTCCCCAACAAATGCACTATTTCCTCCCCCTGTTTTATAAAAACTACAGAGCGCAGCTGTTTTAGGTCATTACTAAGCATTTGTTATAAAATATAAAACCATATATTTGTGAAGATTTTCAAAATAGGAAAAAAAAAAAAAAGAATCTAATTCTCCAATTTGAAAACGTGTGGAAAAAAGCAGCTAGTTATTGACCAAAAGAACAGAAATATGAGTTTTTACCATAGACTGTTATTATATTATTATATAATATTAATGGACAAAGCATCCGGTTCGGCAAAGTGCTGCCAATGCTGAAGTGCCTTCAACCTGCATCCTATCTGAACTCCAGCAGGGGGCGACACGTGCGGTTGCTAAAAGAGGTCTGTTTCTTCAATTTTTTTCAATTTCTTTATTTTTGAAAGGGGACAGTGAACATTAATCAACATTGAAACAATGTAAATGTTCCCGAGTTAGCTCAAAAGTGCTAATTTTCATTGGTAGTCCCCCTTCTGTAGAAGTCTATGAGAAAGTGACCCACTTCTCACTTGATTTATTACCTCAGTAAACATTTTCATAATGAGTTTATGGTCTCAATCGCTAGTTTGAAGTCTTCTGCAACACAGAATGGTGTTCATTTTTTGAATTATGGCCTTGTTGATTTTAAAATGGGCGATAAAGCAGGGGGTGTTTTAGGGTGTGGCTGTGATGTGATTGCCAGTCCGCAGCCTGTCTTATATGTAATATAACTATGGGACAAAGATATATTTAAAACTTTACCTCGAATTATGTATGCTAGCTTTCAGCAGCAGTTGCATTCAGATTGCCAGTGAAAGTGTGTAACGTAACGTAGAGTGTAAGCGGCGTTGCCATCTCTGTGTCACAGTCAGATAATGCCCAACAGTCTACGGCTCCTCCCTCACGTCTAAAATCCTCACATCAGCATACTCAACGACTCATAGCAGAGCTCCACAAACCAAATGAGTGACGTCACTCATGCTCTGTCCATTAATATTTACAGTCAGTGTTTTTTTACCAGGCCTGACCCACAGTTTATACTTATTACGTAATGTTCCATGTAATCCCACGCGGCGTGATACAAATAAATGTGGTCTCACCCTGTGTTTGGTACAAAAGACGTATCCAAGGCGACCTTCAGTCCTTGAGTCAGCTGTAGGTAAAGTAACCACAGACCAGTGTGAGACTCAAACAATGCTATTGTATAAGTTTGCAGAAACGAGTGTGAAGACTTCATGTTACTGGAGCGTACCTGGTCCTCCACAGTGACCTCGGTAGCCAGCGTGTTGTCCGTGTTCCACTTCTGGTTGAAGCTCAGGCCCAGCTCCTTCATCTTGTACTTGGTCTCCAGGCTGCCGGCGGCCTTCCCTGTGTCCGTGTTACTGGAGCCAGATGTGTTGAACTCCTGACAGGAGAGGACATCAAGCATTACTGTTACTATACTATATCATTTACTTACATTATAAATACATTTAATTGAATTAATGTTCCAGAATCAGAGGTGGAAAGAGTAAAAAAATACATTTAATTGAATTAATGTTCCAGAATCAGAGGTGGAAAGAGTAAAAAAATATTCTACTAAAAGTCACTATATGTAACTTTTACACATTTCTCAAACTGTCCATCTAATGATCATAAATGACTTGTAACAGCAAACGAGACAAACCGTGAAAAGAACGCTAGTTTTATATAGTTTTTAGTAAATCATCTGCCCGGGTACGATTTTTTTCCCCACGAAGAGCACACAATCTGACGGGTCACTGATTTCGGTGTAACACCGGAAAAGCCTGTTAGCGTATCCAGCCAGGTAAAGGGTAGCAGGAGATTTCTTTATTTAGGCCTAATTGTATTTTAATGTTATTTTTCAGAAGTTATCTGCTGTAGTTATGATTGATACTGGGCAGGACCATCACAGGAAAGAAGGAAATTAAACAAAGAACAACTAAAAGCTAAAACGAAAGACAACGATCACGTTGGGCTTTAAAGTGCTCATACTGTATTATGCTCATTTTCAGGTTCATAATTGTATTTAGAGGTTATATCAGAATAGGTTTACATATTTTTGTTGTACTGTCCATTGCTGCAGCTCCTATTTTCACCCTGTGTCAGGTCTCTGTTTTAGCTACAGAGTGAGACTTCGCAACTTCTGCAACATCTCTGTTGTCAGTCGCACATGCTCAGTAGCTAGGTAAGGACTACATGAGCTAGCTAGCTGTTTCTCCAACTTCGGTCAGTACAAGGCAGGATTAGCCGGGAGAATTCTTCTAAATGAGGTCGCACTTCCAACTTTGCGTGGAATACCTGCAGAACAGGGACATGGAAGGAGTTCTATACAATTTATTTTGTAGATTAGGGTGAATTAGTGTGTGTTGTAGCAGTGTTTTGCCATTGAGAACGAGCTAACATGCTAGCGCTAGCCCCCTAGGCTCCTCGTCTTGGATAGTGACGTAGAAAGCCATGCAGATTTTGACCAGCTCACCCGGAGACTGAAGGCAGGACATATTCAGAAACCCGTATCTCACTCAGAACACCATGGATGTTTTTTTTTCTAAGTTTGTGTGTGTGGAAGCAAGCACCAAAGACACAAAATAACACCCCAAATCCCAGAAAAAGGGATTTTTTTCATGATATGGGCACTTTAACAGATGGAGACCAACACGCGATTGTAAATTATTCAAAAACGTCCCCCAATTGGCCCTCAGGTATGTAATATGTCATTTCATTCATAACTTCAGATTGCGCCATGTGGCTGTACGTCAGTAGCCAACATTAAATTAGGCCCCCCTTCCATTTAGCGCGGACGTTTTAATCCTTTTAGTCCGTGTTCGTGTTGGCCTAGTATTTTCTTTTCCCTTGTCACCCTGTAACGTTACTTGTGTAAAGCGTCCGTGGGTTTCATGAAATGCGCTATATTAATCTAAGTTATTATTACGTTGGTTGCTACACAACCTCTTAATGCTTTGGCTCGTGACACAGTGACGGTGATACCCGGTTTAGCTCACGAGACATCCAAAGTAGGTTAAGTTACCGTATGCAACACTGGAAATGCAATGATGCATCTGTAACGTATTCTCTTATTGCAAATGAATGATTTTCTGTCCGAGCAAACCATTCATCGTGACTATATGACCTCCCGGTAACGCTACCTCAGTAATCTACAGCACTGTAAAGAGAAGAGCTTTACCACAGCAGGTGGGGTAACAAACACCACCGCTTTATGTAAAAGTATTATTACTCTGATTCACTTTTAATTACGTACAAGTAAACTTACCGGTATAAAAATCTACTCAAGTAAAAGTGAAAAGTAGTTCATAAAACTCAGAGTAAAAGTTACTTTACTTACTTTTTTTAACAGTGTAAAACTACACATTTTAAAAACTACTTTAAAACTAAAAGTACACAAAAAACGACCTAACTACACTAACACAAGTAATTTGTTACTTTCCACCTCTGACCAAAAGTCAATCGGACACAAAATAACCACAGGAGGACAGATTATATTGTAAAATATCCAAAGCATTCACAAAATATAGAGAGAGACCGCAAAGATGAGACAAAACTTAATAATTATTAAATTGTACAGACATAAATTAAAGAATATGAGTTAACACACGAGACGATACAGCTGACAGACGAGCAGACGTTAACCCATGCAGGACATTAGTAACACGTGTGAAAAAAAACAACAACATGCTGAGACGTTTGATGAACATTATGAATATGACAGAGAGCATGTACAATTCTCAGTTTGAGGCTGATTTAGATATTTATTTTTTTTACCATCGTCAGTGTATTATTATTTTTTTTTTTAACCGTTTCAAATGTTTTGCTTCATTTTGTTGTGGCCCTTGTTTTCTTTCTATTTGCATTAATTTATACATGATCAGAAGACTTAAATGTCATCAGCTATAACGATATTCGGTTCGAGTGTTTTTTTTATGAAAAAAAAGTCACAATTTCTCCGATTCCAGCTTCTTAAACGTGAATTTTCGGCCTTTATTTTTGACAGGACAGCTGAATACATGAAAGGAGAGAGAGAGAGAGATAGAGAAGGGGGGGGAATAACATGCAGCAAAGAGCTGCAGGTCGGAGTCGAACCTGGGCCCGCTGTGTCGAGGAGCAAACCTCTATATACTACCAACTAAACTATCCGGGCGCCTGATTTTTTTTTTTTTTTTCCTCTTTTTTGTTATTATATTTACTGTTTTGTAATGCTGGAATAATGTTATATATCACAGACTGTTTACAGAAATGTCCTATTTTCAGTGGATCTTTCATTTATTTTGTATTACTTTATTGAAAGGTCCTATGACATGCTGCTTAGTGGTCCCCTAATACTGTATCTGAAGTCTCTTTTATATAGACCTTAGTGGTCCCCTAATACTGTATCTGAAGTCTCTTTTATATAGACCTTAGTGGTCCCCTAATACTGTATCTGAAGTCTCTTTTATATAGACCTTAGTGGTCCCCTAATACTTTATCTGAAGTCACACCGTTACAAAAGGAGAGTAAAACCTTTCACTTGTTGTCCAAGTTTATCAACCGGCAGGATCCCCCCCCTCAAAACAGTTGTTAAGCCCGGTGGCAAGTATCTTTTCTTTTCACAGACTGACGGCAGCATTAATCTAGAGCCCAGTCGTTGCTGTGATAGCAGAATCATTAGTGTAATCATGAAATTGAGAATGTACAAAAAGCTATGAGACAGATTCCATAGGGCCCTAGATGAGGTCAGTGCTAAAAACTTAACTGGAGATTCGAAAAAAGTTTCCAGCGGACTGTAACTGTTTTTAGAGACCACATGATTAATTAATTAATCAAGACAATTAATTGACATAAAAATGAGGCAATTGGACAGACTCAAAGACTCTACGAGCTAGATCTAATTGAGAGTGACGTGACAGAACGTAGAGAACAAATAATTGTTATAAAAACACATTGATATTCATGCTGTATGAGTGACTATCACAAAGACAAAAAAAAGAGAGAAATAAGACATGGATGGTGGTGGTGGTCAGTGTATGAATAAACAGCTGTCAGCTCTGGCACCGATCTTACCATCTACATTAGAGCGTGAGCAGTCCGGTACAGAAGGCAGCAGCATGGAGACAGAGCAGCGGTTAGGAGAGGGAGAGAGAGAGAGAGAGAGAGGGAGGCAGACAGACAGGCCACAAAACAAACACACAGGTTTGTCATGTTTTCTTTCGAACAGAGCACAAACAAGTTCGGCCAAGCAGGTCTGCAGCAGCACCGTTTCCTGGGAACCTGGAAACCAGGTTCCAGCAGGGCGCGGGAGTTCAGGGACAGATGTGCAGACTGGAGGCTTATTTTGGGGGTGTTAGGGTTAGATAGTGCAGCATGTTTGCCAATGTGATGGCAGGACAAGGGGAAGGCAGGGAGATGCACTAGGCACAAAGCATCTATTACATGAACAACAGGTAAAAAGAGAAAAGGGTCCTCACCACTCCGCTTTGTGATTTAGTCTTTAGGTCCAGCTTCACAACTCCAAAGCCTGGTGGATTTCACAAGACAGAGTTGGGTTGTTGTTGTTGTTGTTGTTGTTTTTGCAGTAATTGAGCGGGAAAGGGTTGTGGTTAGAAGGGTTTAGGGGTTTAGCCGAGAAAATATAGCCAGCGGTTAACCCTTGTGTGGTCTTCCTGTCGACCATGCAACCTTTAGTTTTTCTGGGTCAACATTTGAAATGAAAACTTTTTCGTCAATTTGTTGTTCTTTTTCAAAACTTGTCATTTTAGTCGACATTTTTTCCCCCAAGTTCTTTGTCACTTTTTTTTTTTTTTTTTTTTTAAGATATTTTTGGGGAATTTTTCCTTTATTTAGAACAGCTGAAGAGATCCAGGAAACAGGGAGAGAGAGAGAGAGAGAGAGAGGATGACATGCAGCAAAGGGCCACGGGTCAGATTCGAACCCGGGCCGCTGCCAAGGACTGAGCCTACATGGGGCGTTTTTTTTTTATCTGCGTTTTTCTATTTTCTTTGACAGTTTGGTTGAAAGAAACCCAAATTTCTGATATAGAAACTTTTTGAAAAAAATGGGTCAAATTTGACCCGAGGACACCAGGAGGGTTTGGATTAAAACACTCCTGAGGGGCGCATGGATAGCTCAGTTGGTAGAGCGGGCGCGCATGTATGGAAGTTTACTCGTCAACGTAGAGGGCCCGGGTTCGACTCCAATCTGCGGCCCTTTTGCTGCATGTCGTTCCCCCCTCTCTCTCTCCCCTTTCATTTCTTCAGCTGTCCTGTCAATAAAGGCCTAAAAATGCCCCAAAAATGTATAAAAATAAAATAAAAATAAATAACACTCCTGAGGAACAAGCATTGGTTTCCTGGGTGAAAGTATTTAAATTATATTATTATATTAGATTTTGCGTGACTTCCGGCCGTAGCTGTACACCTTCTAGCCACAACCATGAAAAAGGGAGTCCAACCAGTGTTTTCCCAACCATTATAAAGCCTAGGGGCAGCACCCAAGCCGTTTTGGGCATAACCTTAGCCAAATAAATGTAAAATCAATATGAGCATCACACTTAACTAAATGACTTTCCTCAGAGGATCTGATGAATGTAGTTGGTCCCCAGTGGACTTCTTTAGCAAGTTTGGTCTTTTTGAGTGTTATTTATTTTAATAACTGCTCTAGCTTTTCCAATGTTTTGGACATAGATTTGAAAATTACATTTTTCCTTTTTTTTTTTTTTTTTTATTGAAAAACAACATTTTCTCAAAGGGAGGGCCCTTTAACCCTCTGCCAAATACGAGCACCCAAGTCTTTTACAAACCTAGGGACACCGCAAAATAAATCAAAGAAGATTTAAGGAGTAGTTTGACATTTTTGGAAAAGACAAGATTTAATGTGGTGCTTTTGCACGATTCTTTGTGGAGAAACTTAAGTTTTACAGATCTGAATTTGAATCGAGGACAACTCGCATATTTTCCTCATATCGTGCAGCCCTAATATATATATATATATATATATATATATATATATATATATATATATATATATATATATATATATATATTATGTACTTCCTGGTACCTAATCATGATGACCCACAGAAATTAATAAAACAAATTTAATATATATATATATATATATATATATATATATATATATATATATATATATATATATATATATATATATATATATATATATATATATAGATGCTTGCTTTTGCAGTTTGCCCCACTCTCGCCAATATTAACTGTTCAATCAATCTATTTATATCATCTGCACACTAGCAGAACAGCTCGACTCCCTGAGACACCAGATTTGTTCCTGACAGTAAATAATTCAGTCTTTGGTCTAAGACCTTATACTCACCATAGCCCTTGCTGAATATGTCCTTGGCAGTCTTGCCCAGGTCTGAGTATGAAGGAGGGACAGCCATCGTGTGCTGGAGGAGAGAAAGTCATTAATGTGGAGTCGCCCACTCTCATGTTTAAGCCATATTACACGGCAGTCAAGTTATGTGTTGTCAGGTGCAAAACAATTGCAGCGAAGCTTTCGTTGGCAACCTTCTTAGTTTCTCAGTCAAAAAATGACATAAGATTATTTATAATATAATATATAATAATACATTTATTTGATTCACAGCTGCTACATATAGTGTTTTGACCTCGACAACCCAACTGCATTTTACCGCAAACCTGTGACTAGTTAACTTTCTAAAGCAGGCCCAATCGCTTGTCTGCTAAGAGTCAGGTCGGGACTCCGACGTTAACACACTGACAACATTGTATTCAGAATATAAAATATTTTTATAGCACTTTTTAATGTGTGATTGTGTAAAGGTGTTCACGAGACACCAACCTTTCGTCAACTTGTGAATTTCGCCTTGTTTGCATGGAGACAGACGCTGTGTGCACGGAGGGGAGGGGCTGTGTGTGTGTGTGTGTGTGTGTGTGTGTGTGTGTGTGTGTGTGTGTGTGTGTGTGTGTGTGTGTGTGTGTGTGTGTGTCTCTATCTGTGTGTGTGTGTGTGTGTGTGTGTGTGTATCTGTATCTGTGTGTGTATCGGTGTTCGTATCTGTGTGTATGTGTGTGTGTGTGTGTGTGTGTGAGAGAGAGAGAGACGTGTGAGTGACAGAGAGACGGAAGAGAGCAGGGAAAGGAAATGCAGCTGAACGAATACGCTGCGTGTTTTAAATAGCGTTAAAAAAATTAATAACGAAACACAATATGTGGTGTTACGGTGTTGATTGTATGGCGTACCGTATTGTATGGGCCGCAATTGGCCCGCGGGCCGCGAGTTTGAGACCCCTGCTTTAGAGGCAGCTGGGATGCTAACAACATATGAGCTCTGCGTCCGGCTGAACCAAGAAGCTAATGGTGCACATTAAGAGTCAAGCACCCGGAAATATTAATCTAACCTTGTATATGAGCATAAAGAATTACATTTCATAGCTAATGTACCAAGTCTTATCGATTATTTGAAATGTTATACTTTTGTACTATCCAATGTATTACGTTGTATTATGTTACTACCTTTCACCTCATACTATTTACCAGTTTGCACTATATTATCTTATCAATATGTTACAATTTGTGCATCATTAATCACACTGCTGTCACTTTACCTTGTCATTTTTTAATGCAGTTCTATTTTATTCCTATTTTAGTGGTATATACTTCTTCTTGTGTATTACTTTTCCTTTCTCCATTGATCTGTATTGCTGTCCTACAACCTGACTTAATGAAGGTTTATTTGATCTTATCCTGTTCAAGCATCAGAACAAAAGGCTCTCTCAAGGTTGTAAAAAAAAAGGCCCTCATCCTTGGGATGCTTCTGCTGGAGATGTGCCGACCGTATGCACATCCGGTTTAGAAAAATATCCCATGTGCACAATGCTGTATTTTCTGCATTAACAACTGCTTGGTGCTGCATCTCTTATATGGGACAAAGGACAGCAGATGGGCCAGTTAAAGAGGGATGGGGGGTTGACAGACTGCTAGCTAGCTAACTGCTGTGTGAGCTGCAGTAACATGCTTGCTTGTTAATAAAAGGATGACTGATAGATACTGACATTAACTACCTGTTATAGCTAGTTAGTTAACGTGCGTTGTGCTGTTCTTGCTCCCCAAACACACGAACGCGCATGCACGCACACACACATTCACAGGCAGTTAGACAGCCACAAACCCAGCTAATAAAGTTGCTAAATACGTGGCTAACATTAATCTCTGCACTATCACAGAAAAAAAAACAAGGATTAAACTGTGCATTACAAAGCTAAATATCATTACATAACAGAGCTAACGTTAGCTAAATCGCTAAACATTCTAGGCTAACCTTGGAGAGAAACGCACTTATCAAAGCAGCAATCAGTCACGTTAACGTTTATTGCAATGCACGTGCAATAAAGCTAAGCGCTGTATTTAAGATTAATACGCATATTTTGTGTCTCCTTACCGGTGCAAATGTGTTTGATAGGAGTGTCCGCAGAGCCTGGAGCGTCCCTGGTCGTGATGCTGCTGAGTGGATTGACAGCTAGCTTAGTTTAGGGGAGACAGGGCACAATGAAGGAGACATATGGAGCATGCGCGGTGTCAGTGAGAAAAGCAAACAAAGAGTCAATACAAAGGCAAGAGAGTAATCCTACAGAGCACAGCCACACCCGAGCAGTTTCATACGAGTGAATACCAGTTTATTTGAAGGGAATTTAGGTACAGAAAATGACCAAAAACGTTTATAAGAGAAAAACGTAACGTAAAGTAACGCTCCAGGTCGTTGGGCCCGATTGCAGGGGCCTCTGACCCTTTTGGGGCACCTCCTTTGTGCCTGACCCAAGAAAGATAGGGCAAATACGGCAAATATCATACATTCAAGTTACAAGATAACTTTATTGACACTCTACTAGGCCAATGGAATGTCGTTTGAAGCAAGCCTTTAGATGCCTAATTAAGGATAAAAACTATAAAGTATAACACTGAGTATACTGTAAGATACAAAATGAATGTATACACAAAATAAAGTGTCCAAATGAACACAGAATTAAACTACATCCATCCAGAGCATTCTTGTACACACACATATATATATATATATATATATATATATATATATATATATATATATATATATATATATATATATATATATAATCCATATGCATTAGAAAAATGGTCAGTAAATTAAGCCAACTATCCTGCCCTTTATTAATGAATTTCAGCAATGTAATGTTTAATTTAATATTAAAAACAAAAAAGCTATTAAGACCTTTCAGTTATTAAATGATTTGACACAAACTCTGGCTTTATTAAATGTAATTGTCTTATTATTCATTTTATGGTACTGTCTTTTCTTTTGTTCCTGTCTTGTAATGTCTGTTCTATGCATATGTTTGTACCTTTGTTGTATATGAACTTCTGTACAATAAAGAATTAATTATAAAAAAAATCAGAGGCAGAGTAAGGCAGAGTTGGGCGGGACATGCCTTCGCCATCCTAGGAAAGGCAAATTCGCGGGCCAGAGTCGGACAGACTGGAGATTGTTTCAGCACTTTTTGCAGCCGAGATTCTCTCCGGTCCTCCTTAAATGTTTGTGACAAACATGGCGTTTTTCTCCGTGTCGGGAGGGGGGAAAGTGTCGTGTCCTGCCCCGCCCTGAATGTACACTGACTCGAGGCTATCAACCTCTGAGCGCCACGGAGGGAACTTCACTGTGAAAAGTACACAGACATTATCAACTCTAGATCTGCACCAAAAGTCCAATGGTCAATGTTTGCTCCGGGATCCCTGCTGCGCAAAGCACCCAGACTGCACAAGGGCTTGGAAGGCTGCCGACTGGGTTGGAGGCGACCGAGCACGTCCGTATATTTGACACATTAAAACAAAAAAGTTAGGCCGGTGGTACCGCAGTCATGTCAGGACAACCTAGATTTGTGAGCCCGTTTTACAGACCCCAGTGTTTGGCTGCTGCAGCTCCAGCGGCGGGGAAAGCCAAACTGACGCACCCGGGGAAGGCTATCTTGGCAGGTAAGAAAGTTTAATCTTTTTACAGGCGCTCGATCCTGCACACATGAGTTGTTTACAAGTTTTAGCACTTGAGTGTGCATAAGTGATAAGAGGCCCTGGCTGCAGCACTGTTTACTACAAATACACTTATATTAAGTGCGTAGGAAAGATGCATATTGTGTATTGCAAGCAGGAGAAAGTGGGTTAAAAACAACAAAAAGTAAATGGGAATCCATGTGAGAATTATGCAGCACCACCACTGTCCAGACTCTAATTTTCTTCATATCTCAGCCTTTAATTTGCACACAGCAGCATAACGTGTTTCTTGTCTTGAGGACTGGATGTTGGAAAGTGTGGTATGTTGTGGGGACCTTTTTAAACTTTTACTAGAACTCATTTTCCAAGGAACCTGACCGGCCTGAACTCTGATTGTCTGACTGCCTTATTAGTCAATCAGTGATATATGTCCAAACTTCAGTGTACTACAGGGCAATAATCATTGGCAACATTGCAACATCACAGGATGGAAGAAAGACTTGACAGATGAATATGGTGCTGCTGATAATGGTTGAACCTTAAAAGTTCAGAAGAAAAGTTTAGTTTGTTCTCATTTTTTCTTTTTGTACATTACCATCAGAAGTATGGTTGCTGTTTTCTATTGACCTAGTGTCCTTTTAGTGTGAGCTCAGAGGCCTCTGGGTCTCAGTGTTCAGTTCCATGAGCCACGATGACAATGCACTTTGCCCTGTCAGCCTCCGCACACATTCACCTTGGTTACAACATGCCTGTCACACAGCTCAGTTCAGGAGCTTTTTGCAAAGGGGCATAAAAGGTCAAGATGATCAAAACTGGTGTAAAGAAGAGTATATTCTAGTCCTTATGTATGGTAAACATATCTAGCAAGGCCAGCCCAAATTCAAGGATGACTAAGCATCTATTAGCGAGTCACAAGAGAATAATTACGTCACATGCCTAGGCTTTAAAACCCCACTAATCCCTATGGAAACAGACCGCATCTTTATTATACCATGGGCAAACTCTGGATTCATCTTAATTGGCGCTTGTATGCTATAATGTTACCTTTGTTTTCTCATACACATGATTATCATTTGCAAAAAAAACTTGCAAAAACAACAAATATAAAGGAATAGTTTTCATTTTTGGGAAAGAAGCATAGAGTTGGATGAGAAAATCGACATCACTCTTGGATCTGTCGAGGGAGGGTTAACCTAGCTTAGCATAAAGACTGCAGTAACTGACATGGCATTTTTTTTTTCGTGTCGGAGGGGAAAGTGTCGGGTCCTGCTCCGCCCTGAATGAACACTTGACTCAACGCTCGGACGTGGCTGTGCTCTGTCCCAGGAAGTCACTGCAATTAAAACGACAACTTGTAGTTTTTACACTTCAATTTTTAAACAAGATGCATCGTGTTTGTTAGTGAGCTTAAAGCCCAAGACACACCAACCCAGTTATCAGCTGTCAGACAGTCTGGCGAGGTCGGTGACTCGAGTCTGTTCGGTGTGTTCCGTGCCGTTGTCCGTCTGAGGAGTGGTCGGCCTTGATTTGGGCCGATTTGACCTTGTTGAATCGGAGGGTGGGCAGTCGGACTCAATGGCCAATCTGATTGGTGGAGAGCTAACCCGGAAATGACGAGCGGGATGAGCGTGACTACCGCCTCTCAAAATCTGACGAAAATCTTTTAAGCTGACCTTTGTTGAGCTGAAATGAAGACAGATTCAGCAACTGCACGGCCTATTTCTCTCTTAAAATGTTCTCAGAAACATGTTTCGGTGAACTATCTTCGTAAAATATGAGATGGTATTCCGAACGAAGCCGCCGTTATGCTCGGTTGTAAAGTTCGGGAGCAGATTAGCGTCACCTGCTGTTATGGAGACGTATGACGTCTCGCGCACTTGCAGAACGTACGCTCGAGTCGGCGTCGCTTCGCTGTGTTCCGAGGCACTTTTTGGACCAATTCGGGGAGGCTTTAGAGGTGCTCGTAGCTTAATTTGTTACTTTGGGCAGAGCCAAGGTAGCTGTTTTCAGTCTTTATGCTAAGCTAAACTATTTAACTCCTGGCTGTAGCTTCAAACTTTGATTATAAAGCAGGTTGAGGTGTATCGATACGGTCTACAGAGATCAATAGAGAAATGCACACAGCCCGTATTCAGAAACTGTGCCTTTTAAACAAGCCGTCAGGACTTCCGTACGGTTGTGAGGTCACAACTAGGCCAGCACGATAAATCGTTATAAAATCGCGATCTTGATTCACCCGTTCACAATTTAACTGTTAAATTACTTTTTTTTCCTCCATTTAATTTATTTAAAGCATTTGACATTGACATTAACATGTTTTAATTATGTAAAGACATGTTCAAAGAGTTCAGATAGAGCCTGTATCAGGGCCATATTTAGTTTAATGTGTTATATGTCAATTATTTTTGGTAGCCTGCTGTACTTAAATGGCCAGTATATACTTTATTTTCTTTATTCATAGAAGCCTCTATGTTTACAGGCTTGGGGTGATGCACAATGTGCTATAGGTGCCAAAAAAAATCTATGTTTGGTTCTACCAACTTGTTTTGTCATGGTTCATGTGTGCAATAAACATTACACTTATTTTTCCACGAATCGTGCAGGCCTAGTCACAACTATACTATATATAGAGAGAAAGTGCCGCTAGAGTGCCATTACAGTCATTCCCCGGCTGCACTAACGGTGCAAAGACAAGGAGAGCAGAGATGCAAAAGACCCAGAAACGCTGACCAATCAGAGCAGACTGGGCTTTTTCGGGATGGGGACAGGCGCTTAAGCAGAGTGTTTCAGACAGAGGGTGAATACAGGCATATTCAGACCCACAGTACGAGAAAAACAAAGTGTTTCTTGAACATTAAAGCATGTAAACATACATAGTAGAAACACAAAATATAAGTATAAACCTGAAAATGAGCATGATAGGTGACCTTAAATGTTTAAACATGAAACGTTTCGGGGTTAAAAGGTAAATATGTCCTTGAAAATTGTTGTTCACAATAAACCTTATCTAATAATTATCATAAACTATTTTAGCCTTAATTATCAGAACATAAAATAACCGGTATTACATATAAGTTGTGTTTGAATTAAGTTTTGTCTGAAGAACTACAGACTACTTTGTGCAAGTGTTGCAGGTAAAAGGAAGTATTTAATAAGCATTGACTGTTCCCACACTGACTTTCATCACACCTGATCAAGTGTGTTGTTGTATTCTTGTACACGTTGGGCTCGATAAACTGGTTCTGCACCTTTTTTCCAGCTTGAATACGGGGACGTAACGCAGGTACTACGTGGAGGCCAGTTTGCAGATGATGATGATGATGATGTGGACTGTTGTTTTTGATGCCAGCTTAATTTGTAGGTTCGGCTACACTCAGTCTCTAACCAAAGGAATGCCTGGGCGTGAAGCCAAGATGCACTTTATGTTTTGGTACAAAAAAAACAGTAATCTTGTGATTGCACGAGCACAACTGGTGTGTTGTATTTCTCTGCATGACATTTTGGTAGAAAGAATGCATGTAAAAAGCACTGACAAAGGGCCCTTTTTTTTTTTTTTAAATCTGTGAGGATGAATTCAAGTTTGTATACATGTTTAACATGTATCCTCTTTTGTTCGCAGTAAAGCTTTTAATCTAGCGATTAATCTGTTGATTATTTTCTTGATTAATGAATTAGTTGTTTGGTCTAGAAAAATGGTGAACAATGTCCATCAGTTTCCCAAAGCCCAAGATGATGTAATAAAAGACGACTCAAAGCGCTTAATCGACTATCAAAATAGTTAGCAATTAATGTAACAGTTGACAACTAATGGATTAATCTTTGCAGCTCTACTTTTCAAGCCTTCAGTTTTTAGTGCTTCTACAAAAAGTTTTTTTTTTTTTTAACAGTTACTCACTACTCAAGGCCTGTAGATTAGATTAGATTATATTAGATTCAACTTTGTTGTCATTGTGCAGAGGACAACTACAAAGACAACGAAATGCAGTTTGCGTCCAACCAGTAGTGCAAAAAGAGCAGAAAATGGCAATGTGATATACAAAGTATAGACAGGACAAGAAATGTAGTGCAGTGTAGACAGTAGTGTACAGTTGGTTGACAGAAGGTGGTTTGGAGCAATATAAATTAAATGTAAATATGTGCAGTGTATAAGCAGTTACCTTTTATAAGAGCTGAATAAATATGGCTTTGTAATATGAACAATGTATGAACAACATGTACAGATATGTACAATGTAGTAGCAGTAACATTATAATAGTAGTAAGAATAATATAGATACATGCAGTGTATTATTATAAGAAAAACAGATTCAATATGGATATTCAGTATGAACCATATAGACCAAATACGCATTTTGAGATGTCTGTAGAAGCAGGAAAGTTAGTAAGATAACTTGCCAAACGTGTCTTGCTCAGCTACTTCACGTCATGCAAACTTGTCACCCAAGGAATGGCACCACTATCGGGCTGCTGGTCTGTTTTGCCACGGGGTTAACGGTGAACAGGATGTACGCTGAAGGCTACACACCCCCTTGAGCTGGAGTCAGGCCAGGGGGAGTAACTGTAGGCAGAACAAAACTGAGATCAGGCGAGCCAATCGGCTGCCGGCTGAGTGTTCGCTGTTGAACGGCAGATGTGTGACAACCAGGGTTTTAAGGTGGCGCTGGGGTCATACTGGAGATGAGCTACTGTAGAGCAGACAAACGCTCTGGAGACTCCCTCTGGTGATTACTGACGTGCGTGTAATTCCAGATTTCTCTTCTCAAGCTTTTACCCCAAAACAGTATTTATTTACTATTCCATTTTTTACATTCATTTATTATTGGATCTCTTTTTAAAGAATCATTTCTACTGTTTTATGATCCTTGCATTTGTGTTTTTAAAGAAGCATGTTGTATTGCATGTTTTTATATGAAATGTGCTGAATAAATAAAGATTTATGTATCATCATTATGAATAAGTAAAATATAACGTGGGCATTAGGGCTGGGTATCGGCAATGATTTCCCCCAAATCGATTCCGATTCACATGGTCCTGATTCAATTTTATATTTCCGATTTGATTTAATATCACTGAGGTTAGGAACATTTCAGTTCCAATATCAGTTTAGCTTGGATATAAAAGAGATTCTCAGAGAACGTCTGCTGTAGTTTACATGCGAGACAGTGTGATTTAATTTGGCCCGTCAAACCAAAGTTTGTAGTTTTTTAAACAAGTATTTGAGTGTAAAAGTATATATTTAGTAGCCCGACCGATAAAGGATTTTTAAGGCCGATATCAATACAAATATTTGGTGATTTAAAAATCCAATACTCCGATATATCGGCCGATATATATTTGAAAAATACAGAAACGCGTAACAAAACAAACAGATTCACGTAACATTAGTTATTTGTAGTTATTTAGGGGTCCTCACTAAAATAATATGATAATGCAGTTTAAAAATTGTTTGGTTTATTGTCACAACAGAACAGAGGAACATCAAAATATATTAAAGTTCTGATCAATAAAATGTATAAAAATACAAACTTAAGATATGAAACACAAGTGTTGCCAACAGGGACGTTGTAGAGTGCCCTATGCTGGACAAACTTTTTTTAAATATTCATTTATCGGCCATTATAAATGCCGATACCGATAGTTTGGAAAATGCCTAATATCGGCAGCTAATATCGGGCCGTCGATATATCGGTCGGGCTATAATATTTAGTAGGGTTTCTTTAACGTCAATGGGAACACAGTATTGCAAATAGATTGTGGATTCTTGTATCTAGTGAACAATATTCAAAGAAACACATATTTGCATTTGTAAAGTACATTTGTAGATTAGATAAAGTCAATCAACAGTTGTTTAACATTTGGCTTTTTTTTTTTTTAATTATGTTTCAGGTGGAATAGCAGGAGGCATAGAGATCTGCATCACCTTCCCCACCGAGTACGTTAAAACACAGCTGCAGCTTGACGAGAAGGCAAATCCTCCCAAATACAAAGGCATTGGTGAGTGCATGTTCACCGTCTGTTGAATATATATTATATTATATTATATTATATTAGATAGGGTTAGGTATCATATAATTTAGCGATATGTTTATTATTGAGCTTGTAGTGTTTGCAGTGGTGTTGAACTGGAATGCATTATGCTGAAATGCAAACTATATACATATATATATATATATATATATATATATATATATATATATATATATATATATATATATATATATATATCAATCAATCAATAATACAGATATCATTAAATGAATACTTCTTATTGATACCTCCACAGTATAGACCAGTGTTTCTCAAATGGGGGTACGTGTACCCCTAGGGGTACTTTGGAGGACTGCAGGGGGTACGTGAGATATATAACAACAAATATTTAATAGTTACGAGGCTGTTGTCCAGAACATTGTTCCTCTTTATGTGGACTTTTTTTTTTTTTTTTTTTTCCTACCAGTATGTGACATTTGTGTCGCCTTCTTTGGACCTATCCTATCCTTCCTTCCGTATACTGTCCTTCTACTTTTTACAAGTTTCTCACTTTTTTCAAAGTTATGTCACTGTTTTTGAAGTTTTGGATGCTATTGTCGACCTATTCTTGGCTTAAAGAAA
Source organism: Perca flavescens (assembly GCF_004354835.1). NCBI lineage: Eukaryota > Metazoa > Chordata > Actinopteri > Perciformes > Percidae > Perca > Perca flavescens. The sequence continues at coordinate 28,111,331 of NC_041346.1, forward strand.
CAATTCAAAAGGGGTACATTATTGAAAAAAGTTTGAGAACCACTGGTATTAACACATAAGCCATTCCTTCCTGTTTCACTAACATTCAGGGTGGACTTGTGCTGTTGCAGATATGAGCGAACAGATGTGTGTTTGCGTTGTTAGTTTGTTATCTGTTCAATGAGAGCTTGTGAACTTTGGCTTAGACCGCGTATGTCCATGGAAACTCAGCGTGACGGACTCTTGTTTCAGACACACGTAGAACCCAGAAATTCACAGTGCTCTCGACTCTAAACAACTTTACTTTTACAGCAAGATTTTCATAACAAAGCAGCTGCTGATTAGACTTTTGATACTGGTGCAAGAATTCATTGTTTTGTAAGCTTCTCTCTCTCTCTCTCTCTCTCTCTCTCTCTCTCTCTCTCTCTCTGTCCTGCAGTTGACTGTGTGAAGCAGACAGTGAACGGTCATGGTGTGAGGGGTCTCTACAGAGGTCTAAGCTCACTGCTTTATGGCTCTATACCTAAAGCAGCTGTCAGGTATTGCGGCGCTCCAGCCTTATACGCCTGTGCACGCACAAATACACACTTTATGAATGAGTGAACATCTTATTTCCAATATACCTCCATATCACACGTTGGTTCCAGCTTCACAAATGAGAGAGAGAATGAGAGTGAGAATTTGCTGCTTTTCTCTGTTTCACATCAGTGTAGAGTAAATATCGTTGGGTTTGGAGTCTGTAAGTTGGACAAAACAAGCAATTTAAAAATGTCAGCATGGGCTCTGTATAGGGCTGGGCAATATGGAGAAAATCAGATATCATGATATTCTTGACCAAATACCTCGATATCGATATTGCAGCGATATTCTAGGGTTGACAATTTGGGCTTTAACAAAATATCTTCACACTTAGATTTTAGATAAATAATTATCAGTAATGTGGACATAATGTCTAAGTGCGAAAAAGGCAAATAATTAAGTTCAGAAAAGTACATCACTTTACTGTAATGTAGCCTTTAAAACCAACACTTATGTTATATTATGATCTAGTCTCATATCACGATATCGATAATATCCATATATTGCCCAACCCTAGCTCTTTACCTTTTTTTTTTATATTAACCGATTCATCGAAAAACATTGAAAATAAAATTCATTATTTGCAGTCGCCCTAATAATTTTGTAACTAATTGTTGTATTATTGGTTAATAAATAATGTAATGATGCTTTATAGATTGTTATTATAGTCATCAATTAATTTAATTATTTAAATTGAATCATTATTAAACTTTTGGTTTAAGTACCTTGAAAGTGCTCAAATTATTATATTAAAAACCTGTACAAACTCTGTAAGTTATTAATAAATACATTTTCTTTTCAAGTAACGGTGCAACTTTTTAAAGGGATTTTTTTAACAACTTGGCAATTTACAAGTTGTGCTTTAATAATGGCTTTCAAACCACTATGTACATATAACAACTTATAAACCTTGCCTTATTTGAAAGTGGTACTAATTATTTTCTATTTTGAGTCATTAATCTTTTTGTTTCTCTGGTAACTTTTACAGATTTGGGGTGTTTGAGTTCCTCAGTAATAAGATGCGTGATGAAAAAGGAAGACTAGACAGTACACGAGGATTAATCTGTGGCCTTGGGGCTGGAGTTGCAGAGGCTGTGCTCATAGTCTGTCCTATGGAGACAGTTAAGGTAATAAAAATAACATCATTAAGTGTGCATTCAGTATTTGGCCACTGGGGTCAGCATGACACACTGTAAAAAGAACAGTCTTAACCAACGTTGCAGAAACCATTGTATGGTTTGTATGGCTGAGAGAAAACTTTCCCTCATCCTGTCCAGAGTTAAAAATTCGTCCCAATAAAATATCTCTAAAGACGTTTTGCAAATTGCAGCATTACTCATTGTTTGTTACAGTTTCCAGAACCCATGTCTCTGATTTAAGGGGCTTCTGCAGTCATTTCTGTTCTGAATCTTTGACTCTTTGGTTTGTGAAATGTATTAACCATTGTTGTATCGTTTTAGGTCAAATTCATACATGATCAGACATCAGCAAATCCAAAGTACAAGGGATTTTTCCATGGTGTGAGGGAGATTATTAGAGTCGAAGGTAAGGATGGTTTCTTCATTTGTGCAAGGTCTGTGGCATTTTACTCCCACGTACTTTTCAAACTCCACCACATAATGATTGGGCCATACAGGTAATGACTCAGCTTCTGCATTTGAGTCATCACATCTATTATTTAGAGGATAATATTCTTCCTCTACCTCATTAGTTCCTGAACTGGAAAGCTGTGATAGAGTTTGGCTTTTGATCAAAATCTGATAGTGCTGATGTGTCTGCAGGACTGAAGGGGACTTACCAAGGCCTAACAGCCACCGTGTTGAAACAAGGCTCCAACCAGGCCATCCGCTTCTATGTCATGACTTCCCTGAGGAACTGGTACAAAGGTGTGTGAGTGAATAGCTTCCACATCTTTATAATTACTGCATTCAATCAAAAGGATAAGCCAAACATATCATCTTTTGTTTAACACAAAGGCGATGACCCCAACAAAGCCATTAACCCTCTGATAACTGGACTGTTTGGAGCTGTTGCTGGTGCTGCCAGCGTGTTTGGAAATACTCCTCTGGATGTCGTTAAGACCAGAATGCAGGTTGGTTGTCAAATCTTTAGAATCTCATAATTTAACCCTGAGCAGAGTGACTAACATGTGCGTATGTTATTTAACAGGGTCTTGAAGCTCACAAGTACAAAAGCACATTGGACTGTGCTATGAAGATCATGAAGCATGAGGGACCAAAAGCGTAAGTTCATAAACAGAGTTTATGTAAATTATAAAGAATGACAATAGAAAGAGTATAGTCCTAGTTATGGAGAGTTTGACAGTTGGAGTAAACCTCATATCTTTAAAGGATTCCCAGTCTTTACACATCGACAATTCAGCAATAATTATCTACATGCCAGCTACCACAAGGCGGCAGATAACTAGTAATCACAATGCAACTTTTTAAATTAATGGAACAGTTCTACACTGGGAAATACGCTTATTGGCTTCTTTGCAGAGAGTTAGGTGAGAAGATTAATATGACCTTGACCTATGAGTCCAAAAGGTAAAAGATCAGCACCTCTGAAACTCAAGACAGTCTGTCTTTTAAGGGTGTTAGTGTAGGAGTATGCAACAGACACGGTCCCTTCCGAATCAGTCGCTCTGTACCTTCAAACAATAACAGTACACATAATACTTGCGTGTACTTGTGTTTGCTGCAAAAGTATCCAGCCAGTCCAAAGTTAATTGTCCCTTTTTATAGTGTAAAACTTGTTGAAAAGATGTCAGTTCTAGGGGTAACACGGTTGTGGAGTACCTCATGGTACCATCCCGGGGCCGCTTATGTTGTCCCTTCATTTGGTCATATCATTTATAAACATGTTTTTTCAACACCCCCTATGTGGAAGTTCTTAGGCCTGTAATACATGTTTTTTTTTGATGGGACTCCACCCACCTGCCACCATTTTTGATTCTTAGATAATAAAAATAACGTTATTATTACTTCTGCCAAGGAGGTCATGTTTTCTGCTCGGTTTGTCCGTACGTTTTTTTTTTTGTTTGTCAGCGTGATTACAGAAAACAATACTTGCCCGATTTTCATTAAACTTGGTGGAAGGGTGTAGCACGGGCCAAGGAAGAACACATTAAATGTTTGAGCGCATCCAAATCCCGGGGCAAATACACAAATTATTTTTCAGGTTCGTTAATATTGCGATATAGGGCATTTTCAGCTGCATTCGTGTGGTGATGTCCCGATAATATTTCATGGCTCGCCTGAGCTGTTTACCTTGCTCTTTGTTGCAAATACTGGACACAGCTATCAACGTGTTGTTTATACGCTCTGAGCAATAAAACACAACACGTCTTTTTTTTGTGGCGTTCATGTTGTTTCCACATTATGACTTAAAGCTCATGAATACATTGATGTCTGAAAAAGGACTTCCCAACTCGGGAAATAGGACCATCCGAGGAGCACGTGAATGTAGCGTTAACTTGGCGTAGGTCTGCACACTCTGAGTGCCATTCTAGTTTGTAATGATACTGTGGTGTTTTGCGTGGATAGGCAACCAAGTTTTTTGTGATAATGCATTTCTATATAACCTTTGTAAGTGTTTGAAACCTTTTAGGTGCTTCATTTAGTGCCCTGAAGTATTCACTATCTCCCTTTGTCCCCTTCAGGTTCTACAAAGGTACTGTGCCCCGGCTGGGTCGGGTGTGTATGGACGTGGCCATAGTCTTCATTATCTACGAGGAAGTCGTGAAGGTCCTGAACATTGTTTGGAAGACGGACTGAAATGGACCCGTCCCGGTGCTACACCACAAGCGAGAGTGTTAGGACCGGCCATTCACATTATTAACCAGGCCAAGTCCTAAACCAATCTCCTTTAAACCTCGTTTCTAGGTTCTAATATCTACCTCTTAGTGATTTTCAGAGTGAACTCAAGGGATTGGTATGGTCTTGATTTTATTAATAACACAGCTAATACACATGGAACTATTATCTGCATTAAAAAAAGTTGCAGAGTCAGTGCTTACACTTCCTTTTTTATCTTAAATTCGAGAATGGGGAAGTTCATTAAGCGCTCAGGGAAAGGAACGGGGCATTTATTTAGATCTACTGTCCGCACAGACACCTACAGCGCTTTAAGTTTACTTATACTAATGCTGTATGTACTTAATCAAAGAGAAACCAATACCCACCCCAACATAATGTGATTTTAGACACTATAGACAAAGAAATTATACTTGAATTGAGAGATTATATCCAGAGATCAAACCATTTGAAAGTCCTCTTTATATGCAAGTATTTAGATTTTTTTCTACAAGACGTTTCAAAAGCGATATTTCATTCAGTACCTAATCAAATAATTTATATTCTGATGCCACATGCTGCAGAGGTGACAGGCACATTAAGAACTGAATGCCTTAAATCACAATTGTCACATGAATCAAGATTGTAGGATCCATAAAGAGATGCAGTTTTATTATTTTTTTATTATGTTGCATCTGTACAGAACTTTAGAAATGCACAAAATAGTAGTTGAGTTGAAAAGAAGGTTCACTTTTAAGTTGTAGAGATGTTTTAAACCCATTAACGTACTAGACTGATGCTATAAAAAGTGCCTAGGTATTCATTTTGAGATCTTATTGAGATTAAGAATGATTGAATGTTGTAATTTAGTCACTACGGATTTTTAAAATAATGTAATCAGTTGCACACCACGCTGTGGTGGTTCCAGATGTTTAATTCCATGCCGTTTCTGCGGTATTTCTGAGATGTTCTTTTAAATTGATCATAACTGTTGATGAATGTTTGATTTTACATTTTAAATTGCCTGTTTGAGAAGTGCCATTTATAGTGCCTTCCATCTCATTCCAGGGAGGGTGAGTGCTTTAGGATATATTTTATTGCAGATTCTTTTTTTATTTTTAACCACATTAATTGCCTTTTACTTTTTACACACATACTGATGACCCAATGTGCCAACTGCTGCTTAATTATAAATATAGATATTTATATATAAATATATATATATATATATATATATAAATATAAAGCCATGTTATAGACTGGAGTTTTGAGTCTGGCATGTTTACATGCAATGCAATTAAGTGTTTTACAAATGTTAAGCTATCCTTTTTCAGCTTCAGCTTGCATACATGTAGACTTTCTGTCATAGCTATTTAAATCTCTTTTTTCAAGAAGAAGAAAAAAAAAAAACAAGAAAAACTCCAGTAGTTAAAACCAAGTGTTGTGCCTTTAGTCTAAGTAGTTCTAACATGGATGCTCACAAATAAACATTGGATCAGATTGTTCATTTTGTCGTGTTCATTTCAACTGTCATACTGGTCTCATGTTATCTTACTTTAAGGATTACAGTATTTGTTCTTAGCAGAAGAAGTACTCAGAGTAGTAACACCACAGTGTAAATACTCTGTTACATGTAAAAGTCCCGCTTAAGTAAAAGTACAGAAGTATCCACACTAAAATATACTTAAAGTACTAAAAGTAAAAAGTAGTCCTTATGCAGAATGGCCTATTTTATAACCATAGATATTATATAATTATTGCATATGCATTAATGTGTTAATATACAAGTACAAGTACCTTAAAATTGTACTTAAAGCTGTGATCTCGAAGGTTTTTATTTAACTAAATGTTTGTTAAGTCACTGTTGCTGAAGGCGGTAACACAAATCTAATGGGGCCTATGGCCCACTGATGAAAGTATCGCAATATTTATTTATTTGCAGTATTTGAACTGGATGTCTAGCGTGACATATCTTAGAAAAAAATGTATTACAGTTTTTCTCCATTATATTTATACACACACACACACAAAATTGAACTATGCACACAATTCTTAAAAACTTGAAGCTCATGTATAACTATCAATTTCTGCTTGGTTGGTCATTGTATGTATCCATATACTTTCTGTATGTTATTCTATATGTTGTGCCTAGAGCCAGATAAAGGATTTTTGAGGCCGATACCAATACAAATATTTGGTGATTTAAAAATCCGATATTCTGATATATCGGCCGATATATATTTTTAAAATAAATCCAGAAACGTGTAACAAAACATAAACATATTTCCCTAACATTAGTTATTTGTAGTAATTTATGAGTGCTCACTAAAATAATATGATAATGCAGTTTAAAAATAAACTTGTTTGTTTTATTGTCACAACAGAACATCAAAATATATTAAAGTTCTGATAAATAAAATGTTTAAAAATAAACTTAAGATATGAAACTTAAAGGGTTAAACACGAGTGTTGCCAACAGGGACGTTGTAGAGAGCCCTCTGGTGGACAAACAACGCAATGCTAACACTCAGAACATGGATGAAGGGGGTTTTGTCCGTTTTTATTTTATTTTTTAAATATTCATTTATCAGAATCATTTATTTGTCAATATCTAAAAAAATAAATAAAAATGTAAAAAATTCAAATTATCGGCCATTATAAATGCCAATACCGATAGTTCGGAAAATGCCTAATATCGGCCGATAATATTGGTCAGGCTCTAGTGTGCCTAAAAAGAAAATAGACATTTGCTGCCTCCAAAGAAAAAGAAAAAAATGTATCAACAACAAGACTCCAGCATTAGAAATAACACATTAATTCTATTTCTATGCTCCAGACTCTTAGCATACATAAGTACATTGTTTTCACTAAAATATGAATTTTAAATCAACCAGGACTGAAAGCTTAAGGATTGTCACTTTAAGTACTTTGTTGCATCCACATTTTTATTTAGGTTCTTTTTATTGCTATTTAACAGACGTTACACAACAAAAACAGATCCCCACCCAACCCATAACTAACATCCTCTTGTGGTTACAAAAAAGGGAATTTTAAACCATTAAACAAAAGACAAACATTATACAGTACACCTTATCCAAAAAAAGAAGAAGAAAAAGAGCTACACCTAAAGTCATCCTGTCACAGATAGAGAAAACCGTACTAAACCAGAGGTGTAACCTTATTTTCAGTCTTTTATATCCTTCAAGTTATCAAAATAACGTAACAAAAAAATTAAATCATAAAACTTGGACTTGCTTCCCTGCAGAGTGTATTTTATTTTGACCATTTTTAAGTGAAACGGCCATCTAGCGTGACAAGGAGGTCTCTAGACCAGAGATCTTCAACAGGGGTTTTGGGACCCCTAGGGGGTCCTCAGAGTAGCTGCAGCGGGGCTGCCAAATTATTGTTCAGTGGTTTAAAAAAAAAAGAAAAGTAAACTATAAAATATGTCTGAAAATACACATACACGTCAATCTAACATATTATAAGTAAATATATATATTTTTTATGTGGCCTATAGATAAGTTAGCCATCCACAGATACAGTTAAGCTTAAGGATTTACTGTGCCACATTTTAACATTAAAACATGATGTATACATATATGAATATTCCAACATTTTTATTTATTTTAAAAGCTTATATTATGCACCATGAAAAGGTATGTGTAAAGGCTTTAGGCTACGTTATTGTAGGTCCAGTTTAATATGCAACTACATTTTATACAATATATGTAGTAGGGGGTCCCTGCTCCGTCTATCTTTCAGTTAAGGGGTCCTTGGCTTAAAAAACGTTGAAGACCCCTGCTCTAGACCCTTTCCGCCACCACTGGTTCTTAACATGTTTGCTGTGACCAAAGAATTTCTAATATAGCCGGACACCGGCTTTGCTGTGACCTTGCTTCGCGCTTTTTAACCACCCTCCGCTTGCCGTATTTGTCAGTGCAGACTTCCTCCTCGGGACGAATGAAAGAAGATGTTTGTTTTTGTGTGACCGTATTAAGGCGTCTTTAAACATGTCTCTGAATGGAGGGGGAAGCAGAGGATTTTACTTCAACACCGTCTTGTCTTTGGCACGGTCGTTGGCAGCTCACCGGCAGGCGCCGATAGAAAAGGTAACGCTATATAACGTTACGTGGCGATCGCTAACGACAGAAACGAGCTAATACCTGTCAAGAGAGTCTTTGACATTAAAGGCCCCGTCCCCTAACTTCGCTTCTCTACCGGTGTGATTTGCGTTATGTATTTAAAAAAACACAGTAAACACGTATTTTTTTTTTCATTTTCCCATGTGTGAATTACGCTGTCATTTTAAGATTGAATGGCGACACGGTTAACGTTAGCGTTTGTAACTGACTCCTCCAAAGGTGGCTGATCGTTAGCTGTTTGGAATATGTGGCTAATCTTGTCTTTAAAGAAAAAAAGGGAAGGGCAGCTCAAATGTGAACAATGTCAACGTTACCTTTTTTGGAATTAATTATTTAATAATTAATCTTTGGCTGTCGTTCATACCGGTTGTACAAGAAAGAAAAGTGGCAACTGTCTGATTAATCCGTAACGAAAATAGTCGTTAGTTGCAGCCACAGCTAGATATATGTCAGTATTAAAGCTATATCTGTGAGTTGCTATATCTGTGAGTTGCTATATCTGTGAGTTGCAGCCTTAATGTCTGATTTAAAGCTGAGGGTAAATAACCTCAGTGGGAGTCCACAAACCTGCAACATACTGTCTGTCTTTGAGTCCAGTGTCCAATATTCCTCATACAAGAACCAGTTAATTCAGTTGTGGTGTTTTGAAAGCAATAACATGCATTGCCAATTTATGTGGGGTGGATCAATGTTATCTATAGTAAAGTAATTGCAGCATATTCCAGTGACATAGTGAGGTTGCTGATGTGTCCCACAGGAACAATCAATATTAAATGAGAACATTTCCAACCAGGCAAAACAAGCAGTTGCCGCACAAGCCCCAGCTTCACTGTGTGTCAGTTGCTTTTTGCTCATTTTATTTCTTTCAATTGGTCTGGGAATTTCACCACTAATGTACAATATCGGCTGGCTCCTCCTGGCCCTGTGTCAAAATCTACTTCAAACACCTTTTTTAATTTTGTCATCAATCATGCTCTCATGGTGCATTTTTTTGTTTTTGCTCAACTTATTTTTGTTAAATTACCACAAACTGCCTGACATACAGAAAACCAGAGACCAGCTATTATTCAAGTCTAGAAGTGTTAAAAATAAAGCTGTCATCTCTAGTGTACTGTGTGTACTGTACTGACATTTACTGTTCAAGGAACAGGTTAATCTACTAGCTGGGTCATGACAGGCAGTCTAAGGGATCACGAAAGGGCGGCAACCAACTTTAAGTCCCATTAAATTAGATGTAGGCATTCATCTTGCAATGGGCTGGGTATTGTTAAAAAAATGTTCAATACCATGACTTCAATATCAGTTCCTGAACAATACTTTTTTCGATACCAATTCAATAAAATCCATTGTAACAAAAAGATGTTACAACATTAGACATTACAGTACGCATCTTTTTTTTTTCCCGGCTCCTTTCTGCCTGTGTGATGCACAATGTCGTCAAGCCTCAAAATACAACAACACACCCGTCTCTGATTCCCATCTCTGTGCGTAACAAACGACGCGTAACGTTAGACAGTGTAGAAATATTTCTATGATCTGTCTTATTCTCAGTATAACGTAGGAAAGCTTTTTTTTGCACACCTCTTTTTGTCGGGCAGGTGCGTAGGCTATGGTCAAAAGTAGCAGATCAAAAGGTTTAGAGAAAATCCTGCACACTGACCATTACGCAAGCAATAATTTATTAAGAAGAAAAATACAACTTTTCGGTCTCAGACCTTCATCAGGTAATTCTCAGTATAAAAGTTTATAACATATGTGAGTTGTGTGTAGTCACGAGACGTGGTTACAACTCCAGGGAAGACACATTTGAATTTCCTGTACAATGTACAGACCCGGACACACAAAAATGGTTAGTTTAAGCTTTGATTATGTTATAGTTCAGGAATGTGAAGTGTATGTTAAGAACTGTTTTTCAGTACCAGGCGGAGAGGTGTGTGTGTGTGTGTGTGTGTGTGTGTGTGTGTGTGTGTGTGTGTGTGTGTGTGTGTGTGTGTGTGTGTGTGTGTGTGTGTGTGTGTGTGTGTGTGTGTGTGTGTGTGTGTGTGTGTGTGTGTGTGTGTGTGTGTGTGTGTGTGTGTGTGTGTGTGTGTGTGTGTGTGTGTGTGTGTGTGTGAACTGAAGAATCTGCCCGGAGACAGAGAGGGAAACATGAAAGATTAGGGATATGGTTAGACGAGGTTCACAATTTAAGAGAGACTGAATGAACCTGAACCCTGCATACCTTTTGTCTGTGGCCAGGATAACTTAGGATCTTCTTAAGAAGGCGCGGGAATTAATAAATTGGAGTCAGATTTGACGGGTCTTATTTTTACATAATTCCAGCCAATCAACAGCATTATTGGATCTTGGTAGAAGCATGCTGCATGCTAATAGACCTTTTTCACAGCAGACATTTTGACTTGTCATAGTAGGGAAAGCACAGCTGAAATGTATAACCTTAACGATGGCTCAGTTCCATCAAGTGTCCCAGTAAGATATTTCGGTGAGTCAGCATGAACAATACCAGGACCTCTCCTAAGTGGAATGCAGCCATCAGTAATGGTTTAATACCAGGGTCTTTCCTAAGTGGAATGCAGCCATCAGTAATGGTTTAATACCAGGGTCTTTCCTAAGTGGAATGCAGCCATCAGTAATGGTTTAATACCAGGGTCTCTCCTAAGTGGAATGCAGCCATCAGTAATGGTTTAATACCAGGACCTCTCCTAAGTGGAATGCAGCCATCAGTAATGGTTTTTGAATACACCTGTGCTTTTCCTACTCTGACATGTCAACATGTCTGCCGTGAAAAGTCTATTGGCTCACTGACACTGATGAGATTTACTCCTATTCTTTACTCCTACTCCTAAGTATTTATTAAATGTGGTATTAAATGACAAGACATTTTTTTGACACTCGATACTATGGAGACAATTCAGTCGCTGCCTAAAAAAGTTGAAGTTCGTCACCCAGCCCTAATCTTGCAAAACATGTTGGATGAAGGTCTTTCAAAATGATTTCGGTGTTTAACGGCATCGAGGGGTTTGAAATGATGCGGTTTCACTCACTCAGGAGGTTAGGATTTGTGGTAAGGGATTATGGCGTGCCACAAGACAAGTTCCTGAAATATTTCAAACGAGCAGTCAGAGTTTGAAGTGATTAAAAACATACGCACAATGAGATTTAAATGGGGAAATGTTTTCTGACCTAAACAGGAAGTGTATCTTATGATGAAAGAGCAGTGGTAGCAATAATGCAGTGAGTGTGTTATTCTCTGGGTTATGGGCAAGTGTTTCTGTTTCTGCTTTTTGTATGTCTATGTAAGGGGTTTTAAAATGTGCTTGTTATGCAGGTCTGCATAAAGCACACTTCACAAGTATAGCTAGAAGCATCAACCATCTTTTTGACCTATGCAGTAGGGGGAGGATGGGGGATCAGCGCAGGACCCACAATACAATATTATCACGATTTTAAATGTATTACAATATTCTGCAAGATAATGCAATTTATTACCGGTTTCCAAGTTCAAATTATGTCCCTCAAAGGAAAACTTTGGCAGGATACATTTTTTTCTGTTTGTTCATCTCACTTCAGTTTTATTGCTGCAAATATGGATATATGCATTATGTCAGCAGGATATTTTAAGAGGCAACCGCGACTACATTGTGCGTCTGCCCTATTTCTGATACAGTGGCAGCAGAAATTTTGCCATGGCGGGCCGCCACTACAAAATCAATATAGAGGAAACACTGTTTTCATTAGAATGTTTTGTGTCTCATAAGCACTTTTCCCCCTGGATCAATAGGAGGTTTATGTGTTGTCTTAGCACAGCCGGTTGAGTTTTGGCATACAACTAAAGTACCTTTTTTATTTTTATTTTTTGCATTGTGTTGCAGTTTTGGCACTGAAAAACATGGCAGAGTTTAGCTTTTGAAATCCAATGTTAGATCTCCTCAAATTTCCCTTCCTGGCTGCTCTTATCCTTCAACATTATCATTTAAAAATATTCTCCGAGTTGAGTATGGATTAAAACACAGGATCTAGTGAAGGGCTGTGCAATTAATCGAGTTGTGATCTCGATTTCGTTTAATAACGATCACAACAACAATGTCGTTGAGAAAAAATGATTATTTCGCACATTACATTTTGCAAGTAAACTCTGATTTTGTCTTGTGTTCAGAAGGGAATTTGAAAACTGCTAGGAAAAGTGTTAAAGGAAATTTCACTATTCAGGGTGTTTTTACTGGTGATTTCTTTAACTGTTTGACTCCTTTTTTTTAAGTTCAGTAAATGCAACATCTTTCCAAAAGTCAATGAGTAATCGTGTTAAATAATTGTGATTATGATTCTTTCCATAATCAAGCAGCCCCAGTCTCTGTTTAATAAATAATAATAAAATAATAATAAATAATGTCTCTCAGAGCTTAAGTCTGGCCCTTCAGCATAAGGCTAATTAATGCCAGAGGCACTTTGGCTCGATTCCATTTAGGCCGACAAAATCATTCTCGCTAATAGAAGCAGACATCAGCGATGTGTTTTCTTAAGCCTTGTGGGTACTTTTATAAGATTATATCCAAATTAGTGATAGACAGATAATCTGTATTGGCGTTTTATTTGCCTGATAACTAATAAAGTTAATTAATTAAAGAGTGCGCTACTTACTCAGCTACAGCTCTGTGTCTGTTCTTCTGCTTCGGTTTCACTCACCACTGAGTCTGACTTAATGTCCGTCCATCCCCCCCCCCCACCCCACCACCACCACACACACACACACATCTGACTGTCTGACAGTATTCGGTTTCGGCAGAATCTTAACCAGTGGATTCGGTATTCGGGCCGAACCCCGAAAATCTGGATTCAGTGCATCCCTACACAAAACAAAGAACAAATATCTAGTAATCTAATAATCAGTATTGGTATCGGTCGATCCCTAATCCAAATCATTTATGCTTACAGCTCATCTTAATCAAGTTAGCATTAGCTCTGACCCGTGTGTGTGTGTGTGTGTGTGTGTGTGTGTGTGTGTGTGTGTGTGTGTGTGTGTGTGTGTGTGTGTGTGTGTGTGTGTTGCCCACAGGTCCAGAAGCTGCAATGCATGTGTCCCGTGGACTTCAGAGGAGTCTTCCAGCTGGACGAGAGGAGGAGAGACGCTGTCATTGCACTCGGCATCTTTCTGGTTGAGTCAAACCTGCAGGTAAAACATTGTACTTACTTACCTCTCCACTACATGTTACATTTGTGGAGCTAAGGGTGAATTTACAGGATGCTGATGTAACCGTGGCAACTCTCTCTCTATATATGTACTGTATAACATGCTGTGGAATACTTGTGTTGCAGCATAGAGATACTATTGTCCCCTACCTGCTTGGGTTGCTTAAAGGGCTTCCTAAAGTTCAGTGGATTGAAGAAAGCTCCGAACGCAAAGGAAGGGGTAACTATACACCTGTGATTTCGAAACAATATTAACCCTTAACTAGATCCTAAAATTGTCACTATAGTTGTCTGTTACTGCGTTAAGTATGGATGCCTGAATATAATTTAGGGTGCTGTTTTTTTATATTCCCTGTACTAACACATACACACATATGTCCACACATCCTCATTTTATCTATCTTTTTGTGATTTATTTTATGCCTTTGTTGTGTCCATGCTGACTTGTGATAAATTTGTAGATTTCAGGACTTTTTTTAATTGCTCATAATATAATTTTTTGCTCTTCCTTGGGTGAGATTCCTTCTATAAGCCCCTATGGGTTTTTCCTAATCTCACCTGCACAATCTTTCTTTTATTTATTTTCTTGTTGTGTTTCTGTGCAAATAAAAAAAAATAAAAAATTCAAATAAACTTTTTGTCCTGCAGAGATCCTTCCTGTCGCAGAGAACTTCACCTTTGGTCTTGTAACACTACTGTCAGACGTTGCCCAACGTGATGAGACCTTCAGAAGACAGGTGAGTGTGTTGCTGATATTGTTCCTTCTTCTCACGCTGGCTGTGAAGAGACTCCTTCACGACGATGTTCCAGTGTGAGAGATCGGGGGAAAATCTCCCTCAAATCTGTGCAAACCGAAAACTTGAAGCTTAAGCTAATAAGAGACTCTTGACAGTTTTGATACAAGCCAGGCCTTTATCTGATCGTTGACAATGGCCCAATCCCAAAGTCCGGACTCACAGACTCACGGACTTTGGTGCGCGTTCTCGCGAAATTCATAAGGGCTTAGGGTTGTCCCAATGTCGAATTTCAAAGGGCGTGAGGGTTTGAGTACGCACTTACCGAGCCCTTTCCGTGAGTCTGCATCGATGCAGACTTCACCAAAGGGAATTACCCACAGTTCAAAGCGTTGTGACGTTTACCGCGGAGACCGTATGGAAATCCGGAAATTACAAAGGTAAACAACAGCACGACACACGGCCACGGAACAGACCAACCTGTTGTCCAGCTTGTAAAACAAGAGTTTGGAATCAGGCCGCCGTCTCCTGTGCCTTGGCCGTGTGGAAAGCAACAAACTTAAAATGAAGATTCTCAAACCGGCAAGTGTCAGCAACATCTTTGTTATTAAACGTCGCCAAGGTAACATGTGATCTCGTGAAGTGCTGTCCCAATCCCATTTATACCTATCTGAGCCCATGTGGCCTCACACACTCACTCACTTAGTACCTGAGATCACTTAAGTCTGTGAGTCTTTAGTCCTTAGTCCTCAGGGCTCACTTTGGGATTGGGCCAATGTACCACAGTGGTTCTCAAACTATTTTCAATAATGTACTTCTTTTGAATAGTTTCTTTAAGCCAAGTACCCCCCTGACCAGTGCTAATTATTTTTGGTAGAAAAAAAGGTCTCTATAAAGAGGAACAGTACAGCGCGGTCAGCGATAGATTTACTAAACAACAGCCTTGTAACTGAAAAACACATTTAAAGATTGATGAGAAAAAGAGACAAAATCTGTAAAAAAAAAATAGACAAAACCTTACAAAAGTAAGGCAAGAATAGGTCAAAATACTATCAAAAACGTCAAAACCAGTGACCTAACTTCGCAAAAAGCGAGAAACTTGTAAAAAGTAGAAGGAAGGAAGACAAGATTAGGTCCAAAGAAGGCGACACAAAAGTCTACATAAAGAGAAACAATGTTCTGGACAACAGCCTTGTAACTATTAAACATTTTGTTAAATATCTCACGTACCCCCTGCAGTCCTCCAAAGTACCCCTTGGGGTACACGTACCCCCCCATTTGAGAAACACTGATGTAGAGATAGACCGGAAACATGGAGAGAGAGAGAGAGAGTGACACATACTTATCATAATATTGTATGCTCTTTTAGAACAAAATTCCCTTAATTGGATGCTATCCCTCTGCTGCAGCTCAGCACAGTTACGCTGTCTGTGGAAACATGAAGAAAGAATTTTGTACTTGCAAGACTGGAAGTTTGGGGGAGACCCACTTTAGCTTCAGCTGTACTGAAGAATTTATTTTTGCACAGAACAAAGACTTTTGGAAAAGTCGTGGATTTTGTTGCATTTGATTAAATTAATTGTTAAAGTAATCTTCTGTTGATGTCAACAGCGTTTGGTTTACCAGCACGTACGTTTCTTCATTTTCTCCCACGGGTTCCGTCTCTCCCTCCATGTTTTAATAGAGTTTGAACCTGATGGTTTTATATAACGCCAGGCAAGTGTACATTTATTATTTCATGGCTCTAAAATGACGGATACGTGACGGACACAAGTCATGAAATATGATGTAGCATGTGGACTACATATACCTACAGTATGTTGCCACATTTCTTTGCAGACTTGCATCCAGAAATGTGTTCATAATCAAATATATTAAGAAGTTCTGTTTCCCCTAATGCTTGAAAGCTAATGCCAGAATATTCAATTGTTTGTAAAGCATTTTTTTTAAGTGAAGTGCAACGTATTGACTGTGTTTGTAGTTTGAAGTATTTGAAGTGAAGGTGGAACGTAACCAACTAGTAGAGATTAGAAAAGTATGCTGTTTATGTTCATACAATAATAAACCTCTGGAGTAAAGTATACTATACAGTTCTGTTTGTGTGTATACGCTGTGAATAGTCATGGAAATTGTATTATGGGTCCTTGAAAAGTCATGGAAAGGGCGCCCGGATAGCTCAGTTTGTAGAGCGGGCGCCCTTTTCATGTCTTCAGCTGTCCTGTCAAAATGAAAATGTGTGGGAACCCTGTAAATACTGTCTTGTCGATGTGGATGGTCGAGTCAGAGAATGTGATGACGTTACATCTTTGTCAGATCCTGGAGGCGGTCATGGACATCATGCAGGTCCTGCAAGATATCTGCAAGGATCCAGAGGCTCATGATAAAGGTACCGGCATAACACAACTCTTGCTTCCTTTGTCACCCACCCCTACGGTCTGCTGTTTTTGTGGACTTTTAAAAATCCGTTCAAAACCTGCCTTTTTAACCCTCCTGTTGTCCTTGGGTCAAATTTAACCCGTTTTCAAAGTTTTCACATCTGAAATTTGGGTTTTCTTTCAAGCGAATTTGCCCCCAAAATAGCATGCCTTGTTCCATACAACGCTCTTCTCGAGTAAAATGAAGGATCAGATGACTACTTTCATAGAATTTTGGATTTTTTATAAAATTTTATAGCATTTGAAAAAAACAACAACAATGAAATAGTTTCTAAACAGTATCCTGACTAAACTTTGACAGTCTGTTCCACTTAAAATTAACGATTTGTCGAAATAATTCATAATTTCAGCTTTTTTTTAACTCTAAAATGAGGTATAATTTCATATAAATGCGGTTCATTCACCATGAATTAAAAACAAAATGGTAAAACTAGTGGTAATAAGTTGATGATAGTGGGGAATCTGGTGGTAGTGGGGGGGAAAAGCGCAGGAAAAGTCAAAAACCTCAAAGGGTTGACCAACCGGCCTACCTGGTCAACGGGAAGATAACACAAGGGTTAAACAGGCTTTTAGTTGACCTGTCTGCACTTTATTTTTCAAGTATTACCTTGTAATGTCGTGATTTATTGTGTTTTTAATATGTATCATCTTGTATGTTTTTACTTAAACTACTTTGTGACTTTTATCCGTGATAAACACTCTTAAAAATACATTTCAGTTACTTAGCCTCTCTGCAAAGATGATATTTTCATCTGCTCTACCTTCCGTGACCCTTTTTCTGTGCAGAATACCTGTGCAGGTACACTGTGCCCACCCTGCTCGGTGTTGCCCGAGCTTTTGGCCGATACAGCAACACCGACGAGCCGCTGCTGTCCAAGCTGTTCCCCCGACCGGTTACTCCCGTGCCGTCCACGGCCGAAGATAGTGATGCGACGCGCCGGCGGTCCTTCAACGACTTCCGCTCCATCCTGCCGAGCTCTTTGCTCACGGTGTATCAGGAAGACACGCTGAAACGTAAAGGCTGCAGCCAACAGGTAGGGGTTATTTGGGAAAAGGAGAGAAACAAACCTGAACCTCACCTGTAAAAACCTACCTAAAGTGGTGTGCATAAGTTTACACACCCATGCTTAAGTTGATTAAAAAGAGGAATAAAAAAAAATCGTCTTTTGGAAATTGATCTTAATGCCTTAATTAAAAAAATTTCGAAAAATCCAACCTTCAAGGACACCAGTTTTCTTTTGTGAATGAATAATGTATCGTAAATAAACAAATAAATATTCTTTTTATTATTTACGAGGATTTTTATTTTTAAAGGCCAGTTATTTCATGGATCCAGGATACTATGCATCCTGATAAAGTTCCCTTGGCCTTTGGAATTAAAATAGCCCCCCACATTATCACATACCCTTCACCATACCCCCACATCATCACATACCCTTCACCATACCCCCACATCATCACATACCCTTCACCATACCCCCATACCCATGATGTGGGGGGTATGGTGAAGGGTATGTGATGATGTGGGGGGTATAGTGAAGGGTATGTGATGATGATGATGTGGGTGGGGAGGGGGGGGTGGTATGTGATGATGTGGGGGGTATGGTGAAGGGTATGTGATGATGTGGGGGGTATGGTGAAGGGTAGGTGATGATGATGATGTGGGGGTATGGTGAAGGGTATGTGATGATGTGGGGGTATGGTGAAGGCTATGTGATGATGTGGGGGTATGTGATGATGTGGGGGTATGGTGAAGGGTATGTGATGATGTGGGGGTATGGTGAAGGGTATGTGATGATGTGGGGGGCTATTTTAATTCCAAAGGCCAAGGGAACTTTATCAGGATGCATAGTATCCTGGATCCATGAAATAACTGGCCTCTAAAAATAAAAATCTGCCTGCCTCTATGGGAATTTAACATAGGGGTGTACTTACTTATGCCCCCTGTGTTTTAAGGAAGAATATTTATTTATTTACGATACATTATTCATTCACCAAAAAATGAATTACAGGTTGGATTTTCCCTCATTTTTTTAATTAAGGCATTAAGATCAATTTCCAAAAGAAGTTTTTTTTATTCCTCTTTTTAGTCAACTTAAGCATGGGTGTGTAAACGTATGCACACCACTGTACATGTCTTCACATACACCTTTTTTTATGTGTTTTCAGGCCAGTCCAGAGAGAGAATGTCTGACCCCCATCTCACCAGCTGACGCCTCTGCACAGTACTTTGAAGGTAAGTGTGGGTACGAGATCTGTGCTGCCTGCACGATCCGACATGCGCGTGTGCAAGATGTTGGCGCATGTGCAGATGATAATCCTGTTTTCCGACGATTTACGACACTGCATGATCTGGTCCACTATTGTAGTACTATAGCATTTTGGTTGGCCTAATACCATATACAGTAGCAATGAATCGCAAAGGGCCTGGAGGAAACTGAAGGTCTGCAGTGACCGAAAGACTCAGACCTCATTCCACATGTAACCAAAATGGTGTATGTTCACGTAGAATGTTTGGATTTGAATGTGCTGTCGGCCAATCAAGAATTGAGTTGGTGCTTGGCTCGTTTGAGGTCATTTCTCAAAAAAGAAATTTGACATTTTTTTTTCGTCGTTTTTTTCAACATTTGCTTCTTTTTTTTTCTGCGTTCTTTCCGACGCTTTTGACGTTTGTTTTTTTTCAAAGTTTGACCATTTTTTTTTATTGTTTTTTTTCTATTTGTTTTGACGTTTTTTAAGTTTGTTAAAAACATTTTTTTATTTTTATTTTTCAGAAAAAATAACAATTTGTATTGGGGCCAGTAAAAATTTTATGCCTTTTTTTTTTTTTTTTTTTCTGCGTACTTTTCGACACTTTTCACGGGTTTTCTTTTTGTTTTTAACGCTTTTCCAACATTTTTTTCAAAGTTCGACCATTTTTTTCGATGTTTTTTTTTGTCGTTTTGACTTTTTTTTTGCAAAGTTTGTTAAAAACGTTTTGTTTGTTTTTTCAGAAAAAAAACAATTGTACAACAACTTATTGGGGCCAGTAAAAATGTGTGGAAAACCTATCTTAACACTGAACCCTGCTCTCTAAGGGAACATGCTTTTAATGCTGCTGCTGTCCCTCTTCAGGCTCATACCTCCCTGATGGCAGCTCAGTGGACCCCGAGTACTACTTCTCCACCATCAGCTCCAGCTTCTCCGTCTCCCCGCTTTTCACCGGAAGCAGCTCTGGAGAGTTTCACATCCCTCTGGATATGCTCCGACAACTCCTTGAAATGGTTAGCAGCCCCACAGCGGCAGAATAGACGCATTTGATATAAAGAGAATTTGACGCAAGATGCAAATTTGATGGAAATTCATTCACTTGTTTCTCTCAAATAGGTTGAACTGTTTGTCTCGGAGTCGTTTCTAAAATCACTGGATGAGTCCTTGGCAGAACTTCTGGAGGTATGAATCTTAAGTCACGACAGATGTTTTTCTTTTTTTTTTTTTTTTTTTTTTTTGACACAACTGTTCATTGATACATTTCTGCTACTTTCTTGCAGTTGACTCCTGGTCTTCGTCTCTACTACAAAACCTTCAGTGATTCTCTGTATGTGGCCATATTTAAAATGCTAAGAGACACGCTGTACAATTTAAAAGGTAAAGAATCCCCCTCCTTGTCTTCAAAAGATTCCAAAATTAGGCCACAAATGTGTCAATAAGGATGAGTTTTTCTGTGCTCACCAGACCTTCAGACAGACTTTGTGAAGGAGGTTCACGACTTTGTGCTGGAGCAGTTCAGCAGCAGCCAGTCGGAGCTGCAGAGGATCCTGCATGACGTCGAGTACCTCCACAGTGAGCTGAGCCCGCTCAAGCTGCGCTGTCAGGCCAACGCCGCCTGCGTGGACCTCATGGTGTGGGCGGTTACTGAAGAGCAGGGTGAGAAATCACTTCGTTCAGACAGGAAGTCCTCTGCCTCAGAGGTCATCTCTGCCAACAGTTCCCTCTCTTTGTTGTTTTCACCAGGAGCCGAGAACCTTTGCACCAAACTATCGGAGAAGCTGCAGTCCAAGACGTCCAGTAAAGTCATCATCGCTCACATGCCGCTCCTCATTTGCTGCCTACAGGTAACTGCTTGTTTGTTTTATTTTTTTAACAAAAAAGTATGGCTGTGCTCGATTTGAAGAAATTCTTCGTCGACTAACACTTGTTGAATTTTATCTACTAATTGATTAGTTGATTTAATCGACAGATCTGTAAATCTCAGTTTCTCCGCAAAGAGTCATGCCACTTTAATTCTTGTGTTTACCAGAGATGTGCTTGTACGTTTCTTGGAAATAAGTCATTCAGCATGAAAAAAAGCATCAAACATGACTAATCGACTAAAGAAATCTAAGTTGACTAAGACCAAAACGACCGATTAGTTGACTATCGACTAAGAAGGAGCAGCCCTACAAAAAAGGAAACCTAAGAATGAGAAGACTCTTTGTTGTTGACCTTATAATCTTTGCCAGGAACATGTCACATACTGTGTTAAAATGTTAGCCCTTTTTCTATGTCCTAGTTCTCTTATTACACCTATATTTACATCAGTAGATATTCATTTAACCCTTGTTGTCTTCCCGTTGACCATGCAACTCCTTGTTTTTCTGGGTCAAAATTGAAAAACTTCTTTTCTGTTTGAGTCACTTTTTTCGACGTTTCTTTTGTGACTTTTCCCCGATGTTTTTGAAACCTTTGCCAATGTTTTTGTTCTATTTTTTTTTTTTTTTTTTTTTTTTTTTTTGACGGTTTTGTTATTTTTTTTAAGCTTTTTCTGACATTTTTGTCGCATTTTTGCTCGCCATAAAATTGAATAAAACCCCCAAATTCATTGAGAGTAGTGAACTGATCATTTATTTTACTTGTGAAGAGCGTCGTATATGGAACCATCCACGTTATCATTTTGGAAAATTTGGTTGAAAGAAACCCAAATTTCTGATACAGAAACTTTTTGAAAATGGGTCAAATACATAAACCGTTTGAATAGGAATAAGCTAATACTTGGCATTTTTTTCTGTCGAAATAGGACAGCGCCGTAACCTTACGTGTAATGTGTGGACTTTAGTAATGTGTAAATTGTTTGCTAGTGAACATTTTTACTGTGCTGTCCAATCAAGAGCAATCAGCTATGTAAACGGGAAGTAACTGAAGCATGACAAGCTGTGTGTGTTTTGCAGTTGAGTTCAAATATCAACAATCTTTGTTCACAATCACTTACTGCTCCTTTTTAATTTATTGGCGTGTCAAACTTAACTTAGTAAACACTTAAGTTTGACCTTACGAACAGCTGCTGCAACCTGCAGCTGTTTTTGTTTTTGTAAAGCCTGGATGGAGAGCTGCTATAGTTGTTAACCCTTGTGTTGTCTTCCCACCAACCTTTTTCCAAAGTTTTAAATTGTTACATTTTTCTTCTACACATTTTCAGCCCTTATCTCTACGTCCCATATTTTCTGATTTTAAAACAAAAATTGAAACCGGGTCAGTATGACCTGAAGTCAACACAAGGGTTAACTCATACACACACCTACACACACGTGTCTGTGTCCACAGGGCTTGGGTCGTCTTTGTGAGCGCTTCCCTGTGGTGGCCCACTCTGTCACCACGTCACTGAGAGACTTCTTGGTGGTGCCCTCACCTGTTCTGGTGAAGCTGTTCAAATACCACAGCCAGTACACTCCAGGTAACTGAGCGCCACATCCTTCCAATAGCAGTGGTATTTCCAGTTCTACGTTTTCTTGACAAATCCTCATTTGTTTTCAAAGCTTCCGGTGAAATAAAGATCCATGTAACCAACGAACACTCCCAGTCCACACTCAGTACCCAGAGCAAGAAGAGCCAGCCCTCCATGTACGAACAGCTGCGGGACATCTCCATCGATAACATCTGCAGGTGAATTCGCCCACATACGCACCCTTGTACAGACCTGTCTTTTTCTATGTAACTCTATGGGGGAAAAAGTATTTTTGGGCCCTTTGGCATCACGTGCCGGACACAGAAGTTGTAATCCCACTGTTTGGCTGCTAGGTCAAATTGGCTTCAAAGGCTGGCACACTTCTTAGGGACCTGATGCACACACACACACCGGTACGAACTCACCCTTTACTCTCCAATCTGTCCCTCTGTCCTCAGGTGCTTGAAAGCCGGGCTGACTATGGATAATGTCATTGTAGAAGCTTTTCTCGCCAGTCTGTCTAACCGTCTCTACATCTACCAGGAAAACGATAAGTAAGCATCATGTTATGCTACAGATGAGAATGTAAAGTCTTGATTTGAGAGTTTGCGTACAGATGTTTCCGTCTCTTCCCCAGGGATGCTCACTTGATCCCAGACCACACCATCAGGGCATTGGGTCACATCGCTGTGGCTTTACGGGACACCCCCAGAGTGATGGAGCCCATCCTCCAGATCTTACAGCAGAAGTTCTGTCAGCCTCCCTCCCAGCTAGACGTCCTCATCATAGACCAGCTTGGCTGCATGGTCATCACAGGCAATGTAAATATGTATATATATATGTATACGTAGAGAGTGGTCTAGTGATAACACAAAGTAATGTCACAAATCTTTTCAAGAAAGTAAACATACGTAAAGCTGCTGGCCCTGACTCCATCTGTGGACGCGTTTTGCGTCATTGTGCTGACCAGCTATGTGAGGTGTTTACAACTCTTTTTCAGATGTGTATTGAGTGTGGTCAGATTCCTGCCATATGGAAAACATCAATTATAATACCTGTCCCTAAATCTAATAATCCCAGAGAAATGAATGAATTCAGACCTGTGGCATTAACATCACTTGTGATGAAAACTTTTGAGAAAATACTGAAAGATGAAATTCTCTCCTTAATCGATGGAAAATTAGATCCACTACAATTTGCCTATCAAGCTGGGAAAGGTGTGGATGACGCTAAGATTTTCATTTTAGACAGATTATATAAGCACCTCGAAAAACCAAAGTCACATGCAAGACTTTTATTTGCTGATTTCTCTTCAGCTTTTAATAAGATGCAGCCTCATATTTTAATAGAGCGACTGGCCTCTTATTTTAATATACCTGATCAGATTTTATTGCTGCTCTTAAATTTTTTAACAGACAGACTCCAGCAGGTATTTGTGAATGGCCACATGTCCAGTATCCTCACTTCAAACACAGGGTCTCCGCAGGGCTGTGTCCTTTCTCCCTTGCTTTTTATTATGTACACAGATAGCTGCAGGACTTCACAACTGGGTAGCTACCTTGTGAAATTTTCTGACGACTCTGCCCTACTGTCACTTCTTCAGGGGGCCCAATCGGGCCATGGAAGTGCCTTATCACAATTTGTGAACTGGTGTGATGATAACTTCCTGGACCTTAATGTGACAAAAACCAAAGAGTTAATTATTGATTTTAGAAAGAATCGTTTTAACCCAGAAGACAGCATTATTCATGGAGAAAATTTTGAAATTGTAGAAACCTATAAGTACTTAGGAACTATGACTCAAACCTGAAGTTTGATAAAAACACGAGTCAATCATTAAGCGGGGACAACAGAGAATCCACTTGATGCGGAAGCTAAATTCTTTCAATGTGTCGCACAGGATCTTATGTAACTTTTATTATTCATTTATTGAAAGCCTTTTAACATTTTCTTTTATCTGCCGGTTTTATGGATTGTCTGTGCGGGACAAGAATAGACTAAGCAGTATTGTCAAAATATGCTCCAAGATCATTGGTGTTCAGTTGACAGACCTGAGCTCCCTTTGGAAAAAACGGGTGCTCCAGAAGGCTAGACAGGTTATGAGTTATCCTGGCCATCTTCTTAGTCAGGAATTCTGCCTAATGCCCTCAGGACGACGCTACCTTGCCCCCCCAAGGAAAACTAACAGATATGCCGATTCTTTTATTCCCTCGGCCACTAAATTCTTAAATATTGTTGACAGCGGCAACTAAATATGCGCCAGGCATTCAAAACCTTTGTATCATTACTTATTTAGTATTTACTTAAGTATTATTATTATTTATTGAATAATAATTGAATTGAAATTGAATTGAATTGAAATTGAATTGAATTTATTTAATATGCTACTATCTTGAGAATTGGTTGCTGATTAGTCAGTATCGTGGCCTGCGTATGTGTATTTCTTGCTTGATTTTGATATCCATTTATGCAATATAATGTCATTGACAGTGTTTCTCTGTTTGTCTGTATGCCTGATTAAGTGTTGTCTTGTCTTGTTGATACGACTGGTAGGCTAAAAACAGAATTGCCCTATGGGGATAAATAAAGTTGTTTTGAATTGAATTTGAATTGAATATATATGTATATATATGTGTGTGTGTGTGTGTGTGTATGTATGTATGTTTATGTTTATATATATATATATATATATATATATATATATATATATATATATATATATATATATATATATATATATATATATATATATATATATATATATATATATATATATAAATAAATATATATAAATAAATATCTCTATTGTAGAGCTGCAAAGATTAATCGATTAGTTTTCAACTATTTAAAATAATTGCCAAATACTTGCGCATAATCGATTAATCAGTTTGAGTCATTTTTTTATATTTAAAAAAAAGTAAAAACTTCTCTGATTCCAGCTTGTTAAATGTGAATATTGTTCTAGTGTCTTCTCTCCTCTGTGACAGTAAACTGAACATCTTTGAGTTGTGGACAAAACAAGACATTTGAGGACATCATCTTGGGCTTTGGGAAACATTTTATTAACGAAACAACTAAGTGATTTGACGAAAATAATCGACAGATTAATCGACTATAAAAAAGACTCGTTAAGGCCTCTTTACAGTCGCCGTTCCCGACCTGTCGCGCGACAATATGACGTCAAAATGACGTAGATCTCACTGGCACGCCAGGATTTAAAGTTAAATCAAACAGGAAGCATGGACGAGTTCGAGGGCAAGCTTTCCAAGCAAGTGGGCCAATAGCAACTGCATTCTACTGGTGACGGATGCCAGGACTAGAGTGACTGCAAGTCTCTCTTGTAAACTTACTGGGTTAAGTTGAGTTCTTTTATGGTGAATGACGTCATGACGACACACTGTTGCGCGACAGGTCGGGAATGGCGAGTATACCGCTCGCTTTAGTTGCTGCCCTACTTTATTGTTTATGCATATATACAGAACTTATTTAAAAGCGGTGTGAGTTTTAGCTAATATAAACCCTGACATATCTAACCTAAACCTAATTTTTCTCTTTTTTTTTTTTTTTTAACTTAGCAATACATCTACCAGGAAGTCTGGAATTTGTTCCAGCAGATCAGTGTCAAAGCCAGCTCCATGGTCTACTCTACCAAAGACTACAAGGACCATGGATACAGGTGAGCACCATCTTAACCCTCCGAGACCCACAGGACGGCAGACGATCACGGCCAACGTTGCCGTCTTTAAGAGGCTGTAGCGGGCTGGAATTAAAGCCAAAGTGACAATAAGGGTGGCGTATGAAACTAAACGACCATGACATCCTAGCTTGTCGAGAAGAGGGCTAAATAACCAGTCCTTCCAGAAAAAGAGTTTTTTTGGGATCGTTACGGGCAAAAATCCTTGATTATGCGGCATGTTTTCTTAAAAAATGCAATGGAATATGTGGGATATTTATGCAATTTTATGCGATGAAATTGCGGGAACTTGCAAAAACTGCAGTTTGATGAAAAAGAGAAAAAAAGTGATTTTCCCCAACATCCTGCTTTTCAATGATGTTCACATCGCGTAATTACGTCACTTCATAACATTCCCATGGTAACGGGAAAATGGCTGCTCTTGTGTGAAGTAAACGCAACATTTTTCAACTTTCTGCTAAGATATATGTGACTTTTTTGCAATTAAAATGCGGGGATTATGAAATCATGCAAGCCCTGCATGTTTTCCGTGAAATAAATCCGTTTTCCGGCAATTTATGCGGCGTATTTGAAAAAATGCGGCCCCTGCATAAATATGCGGACTTTGGCTGATTATGCATTGAATTATGCAATCGCATAATTGCGTTTTTCTGGAGGGACTGAATAACGCTCCAAAGTTAGGCTAAATCCCTGCTTGGGAAAAACTGGCTTGGATATTTTCAAAGGGGTCCCATGAGCTGTCACCTCAAGATATCTAAATTAAAATGGGCTCTATCCCATCCAGTTTTTCTCATGCAGTACAAATGTGTTAATTTCACCCATTCCAAAAAGGTGTATTTGAGTGTTTCTGGATACTGGGGTCCCTAAACAGTCTTGGAATTACATAAGTTGGAAATGACTGGAAAGCTGAGACTCAAAAATTCCCATAAATGGCTGCAATTACTCATGAAACATAATTGAGCATGAGAATGGCCATCATATACTTCCATCATAATGTTCTAAACCAAAAGAAGTTCTAATTTCAAATAATGCCTCCCCCGAAACACAATGTTTACATATTTATGACCAGAAGTAGCGTGCTGAGCTGCATCTCAAATTAATCTTTAAGTTTCCAGCTTTCAGATGTTGTTTACCACTTTTGTGTCCTATTCTGTTGGCCCGCTATCTCTGCCTAAAAAAGACAAAAATGGGTCTATGGTGGGCCTCTAAGGGTTTAATGACACAATTACAGTCCTTTGGAGTTGTTGAGTATATATGAAAGTGATGCATAAAGTGGGAGAATATGCTATTCCTCTGTATTATTCACAGCTTGTCACGAGAGTCTAGTAAATGAATGTTCCCTCTCCTGTATGCAGACACTGTTCCTTGGCTGTGATAAATGCTCTGGGTAACATAGCAGCGAACCTGCAGGCTGAGCAGATGGTCGACGAATTGCTGGTCAACCTGCTGGAGCTTTTTGTTCAGCTGGGCTTAGAGGGGAAGAGAGCCAGTGAGAGAGCCCCAGACAAAGGCCCGGCTCTGAAGGTAATACATACATACATACATACATACATACATACATACATACATACATACATACATACATACATACATACATACAGCAATGAGAATGCATTGTTGGCACAGAAGGAAAACGTATCCTGACACATTTGGTGCAGTGCAGCCAATCGAAAGCATGCAAGCATACACACCAGCTAGAATATTTTGTAGCTTGTAAATTATTTCTAAAAGTGCCCTGATGCAAAACTATTGTGGCCAGCCCTGGTGGTTTTAGGGGTTTATAGTGAAGTTAAAGGTGTACTATGAGTTCTTGCAATGTTTCAGCGCGATTTCGTTTTTTGTCTCAAATCGTAGGCATCTCTCCTTGATCCGCTAGCTGCCTGCCCCCTGAATGCACCGCGAAAAAGCCCGGTCTCGGGAGACAACACAGGGGTCGTAAACGTCAAACACTAGAGGCACAGGCTGTGCACCAAAATACAACAAACCACTCCAGCCAATCACCGACAAGATGGTTGGGGGAGGGGGGTGGGAGTTAGTGACAGTTAGTCATGTGGGGAGGGGCGAGTTTGCTCTGTTTTGTTTGAATTTTATTTGGAACGTCAACAGAAGTGACCATGCAGGAACTCATACTGCACCTTTTTAAGACAAAAGATTTGTGACAAGACAAAACCGTTTTTGCAGGGAAAAGTTGCAGCCGGTGTGTCGTCCTCTCTCTCTCTCTCTCTCTCTCTCTCTCTCTCTCTCTCTCTCTCTCTCTCTCTCTCTCTCTCTCTCTCTCTCTCTCTCTCTCTCTCTCTCTCTCTCTCTCTCTCCCTCTCTCTTTCCACTTTCCTGTCTACTATCCAATAAAATGCATAAAAAACCAGCAAAATAATCAACAACAAAAAAGATACAAACAGGAAATGAGTGGAGCAAAATAAATAAAATTGACTTGACAAGAGTTTGACATACATAAGTTTTTTTGACACAGTGCTAATGTCAGTCAGGCTAAAGGCTTGAAAATAAGTGAGACGTGGACAGATGACGACTTGCTTCATGACCTCATTTTAAGGCCAAACTGAATCTGTTCTGAACGGCCGCAGTCGAAGGGAGGGCAAAAAGCCTGCCGTGATAGCCTCCCCTCTGGCTGCATCCCACTGCCTCCCTGTGTCTTTTGTGTGTCTTTGTAGTCTTGTCACAATGAATTGTAAAAATGGGCACAATAGCTCAATAGTCTCTTAGAAGGCCCGCATGGTGTCGAAACTTGGTTGAATAACATGAAAGTGAAGGAAGTAGTTGTGTGAAGAATGGGGGGGGGAAAAAAAAGAGCTTGAGAGAGAAGTTCAAACCCTGTCCCCCTTGGCCAATCACTAAAGTGCGTGTTTGTGGGGCGGCCTCTAGCTCACCCAGTAACAGGGTGCGCCCCGTGTAGGTTGAGTCCTTTGCAGCAGCCCGGGTTCAAATCCGACCTGCAGCCCTTTTCTGCATGTCTTCCCTTCACTTTCTCTCCAGCTCTCATGTCTATCCTCTGTCACTATCGAATAAAGGGGAAAGCCCCAAAAAATAATCTTTGAAAGTGCGTGTTTGTTTTGGAAAGTTACAGAAATTGTCAGATTTTAAAGCAACATTAAAGCACTTTTCCCGCTTCGGTCCCCCTACAGGGGAATTGTCCATTACATTACATTATGCAAGTTTGCCAGATCGGGTAGCGGATCTGTAGTTCGAATGAGACATTACGACAGCGGTAATGGATAATTCCGCTTCCAACCTGTAGGGAGACCGAAGAGAAAAAAATTTGAATTATTTGAATCATATTGACACCCAGATCTCCTCTCCTCTTTTGTCTCTTTAGGCATCAAGCAGTGCTGGAAACCTCGGTGTCCTAATTCCAGTTATTGCAGTGGTAAGTGTTCTTCCAACATTTTCAGCTTTTATCACATTGTCTTTATTACCTTCTCCCAGAAAGCATGTCGAATATTGTCGAAACCTAGAAGATTATTTTCATAGTTGA
This sequence comes from Perca flavescens, assembly GCF_004354835.1. Lineage (NCBI taxonomy): Eukaryota > Metazoa > Chordata > Actinopteri > Perciformes > Percidae > Perca > Perca flavescens. The sequence continues at coordinate 28,141,051 of NC_041346.1, forward strand.
TTAATGGATTAGTAGTTAATGTCAAATGTCAGAAAATGGTAAATAAAAAAAGTTGTGGACCCAAAGCCCAAGACAAAGTCCTCAAATGTCTTGTTTTTGTCCACAACTCAAAGAAATTCAGTTTCCTGTCACAGAGGAGAGAAGAAACTAGAAAATATTCACATTTAACAAGCTGACATCAGAGAAGTTTTTACTTTGTTCTCAGAGTGACTCAAACCGATTAATCGATTATTAAAATAGTTGGCGATTAATTTAATAGTTGACAACTAATCGATTGATCTTTGCAGCTCTGAAACCTAGTACATACTGTATAAATGTTTTTATAAAAAGGTAAATTTGGTCCACTTCTTTAGCATCTTAGACTCGACAATGATGCCCTACAAGTAAATCGCTTTAATGCTCTTCAGTAACTTCAGAACCACAAAGATCTATTTTCTTTTCCTCTTCTTTCTCTGCTGTTAGCTGACTAAGAGGTTGCCACCAATTAAAGAAGCAAAGCCGCGTCTGCAGAAGCTCTTCAGGGACTTTTGGCTCTACTCCGTTGTCATGGGATTTGCTGTTGAAGGCTCAGGTACAGTTGGTTCCAAATACCTCATGTTGAATTGGGTCATGCATTTGCACTTCATTTAAAAATGATCTAATGTACAGTATGTATCTTCAGCATCATGTTTGTTTTTGTGATTAATCATTTTTATTTTATTTATATAGCATACAATTTGCAACAGGAACGCATCCCCCCCCTTTTCATCACTACCCACCCAGACAATAATTCAGAAAAGATGACACAGTAACTACAGTATTCAAGACATTCAACAAGATAGTAACAAAATAGACAATAAACCAAATAAACATATGTATAAATGACAACACCATAAGTCCATCATTATACAGGTCTCTCCCCAGCACAGAGCTTCCTAGGAGCCCTCCAGAATGTTAGTATAGACATCCAATCTGGCAAACCATTTAAATGACATTTTTCAAACACCACCACCGGAGCCATCTCACAAGCTCACTCCTGGATTGACGGCAGCCCTTCATTCCTTCATCCTCTTAAAATAATCTGTCTGGCTATCATTAAACGAGACTGGACCCAGCTTCTTATGTGCTTATCCATCCCGCTTAGGACTGACCCATCTCCCAGAACAAATAATCTTGGGCTGAATGGAGCCTGGGTCCCTGCAACCTCACATAGGTTATCATGTTTCCTGGTCAAAAAAAAGTAGCCCTCAGTAGCTAGGTAAGGACTACTAGCCAGTCAGAAGCAGAGTATGAGGGCGTGCCCTGACAGTACCTAGGTAAGGACTACTAGCCAGTCAGAAGCAGAGTATGAGGGCGTGCCCTGACAGTACCTAGGTAAGGACTACTAGCCAGTCAGAAGCAGAGTATGAGGGCGTGCCCTGACAGTACCTAGGTAAGGACTACTAGCCAGTCATTAGCAGAGTATGAGGGCGTGTCCTGACAGTACCTAGGTAATGACTACTAGCCAGTCAGAAGCAGAGTATGAGGGTGTACCATGCTTGCAGCTAGGCGAGCATTATAACGTGTGTTCCAAAGTGACCACGTTGGTCTCTGAAGTAAAGGCTGGACTACAGTAGAGCTGTTTGGAGCAGTTGGTGAACAGTGTTTTCTGTTGAAGATGGTAAGTCCCTTTGGGGGGGACTTTGGTCTTTTTCACTTTGTAAGCCTATAACGTGCACACAAAAGTGCAAATATATAACACAATAAAGGAAAGGGAAAAGGCATAATATGAGCACTTTAATATTCCTACAGATTCTGTACCACTCCTCATCATGTTTTGTCGTCGTTGAAATCTGCAGGTCTGTGGCCAGAGGAATGGTACGAGGGAGTTTGTGAGATTGCGACCAAATCGCCGCTGCTCACGTTTCCCAGTGGGGAACCTTTACGCTCGGAGCTGCAGTACAACTCTGCACTGAAGAACGACACTGTCACTGCGGTACGAGAGAACACGCATATGCACAACGATGCTCACGTAAAGTACGCATTAGTTTACGGTTCATTGTTGTATTTCAGGGGGAGCTGAATGATCTGCGTAGCACCATCATCAACCTGCTGGATCCTCCGCCGGAGGTGGCTGCGCTCATCAACAAACTGGACTTTGCCATGTCCACATATCTGCTGTCTGTTTACAGATTGGAATACATGAGGTATGCCAACACGTCTAAATTGTATATATTAGGGCTGCTCGATTCTGAAAAATAATAATAATCAAGATTATTTTGGTCACTATTGAAATCAAGATTATTTAACACAATTTACTTATTGTCTTTTGGAAAGATGTTGCATTTATTGTATTTATTAGGGGTGGGGGACAAAATCGATACATCATAGTGTCTCGATATTTTCCGTGGCAATACTGTATCGATACACAGACGCCAAGTATCGATCTTTTATTATATGTGTGTTGGTCAGTTTGTCTGCTTGACAATCCCAATTTGCAGCAATCAAACTGAAGTGAGATGAACAAAGAGAGAAATGTATATTTTTAGATAAAATAAATGTTGACAAAGTTTCCTTTTGGGGACATAATTTGAAATTGGCAAAAATTTTGAAGTTGGAAAAAAGGTGATAAATTGCAGAATATTGCAATATGTTTAAAATCGCAATAATATCATATCGTGACATAAGTATTGTGATGATATTGTATTGTGAGGCCTCTGGTGATTCCCACCACTATAAATTTTAAGTAAAGAAAAGCTGTGAATCAGTTAAACAAATCAACAGTGTGGCCAGGTTGGCTCAGTGGGTAGAGCATGGTGCATAGAGGTTTATTCCACGACACAGGTCCAGGGTTCGATTCCGACCTGTGATGATTTCCTGCGTGTCTTCCCCCTCTCTCTCTCTCTCTCTCTCCTCTTTCTCACCTAGCTGTCCTGTCCATTAAAGGCGCAAAAGCCCAAAAAATAATCTTAAAAAAAAAAGAAACTGTGAAAACACCTTGAGCTGGGAAATTTCCCTTCATACTTTTCCAGTTTAAAATTTCAGAACACAAGACAAAAGAGTTTACTTGCAAAATGTTATGTGCAAAATAATGTTTTTTTTCTCTAATTACTCTATTATTGTGATCGTTGGGAAACTATTTAAATTTTTAAAATTTCTATTAATTGCACAGCTCTAGTATTTCATTTCATTTTCATTTCAAACCTTTATTTAAAACTCGGGGCCCATTGAGGGAGTCCCTTATTTCGAATTGGGCCGAGTGCACAGCATGCACTTCAGCAACTTTATAATACTAATTACAATATTATTTAAATTACAACAGATTAAAAGAGTTTGAACAATCGGGTAAAACAGACCCATAACATATATATATTGGCTTATGTGCTTGACCGTGTTCAGGGATTATATTTTTATATCTACATTTTATTCATCTTTATCTGTTAGGATGCTGCGCGCTCTGGACTCTGAGCGCTTTCAGGTCATGTTCCGATACTTTGAAGACAGAGCGATACAGAAGGATAAATCTGGTAAGCAGAAAGGGGGAAAAAAAGACCTAAAACCTGTGCTATTACTTTTTTATTCTATGCATTAACGTTTAATATATTCTTTCCAGGCATGATGCAGTGTGTGATTGCCGTTAGCGACAAGGTTTTTGAGGTCTTCCTGCACATGATGGCTGACAAAGTAAGGAAGATGTTTTCACCGAAGAAGAACTCGTATCCTGTTTAGAGTGTGTTTAGATTCTGACCCTTTGGGGGATTTTTTACTAAAGGGTCTGAGATGCTTTTTGTAACATGTTGTGCCCCTGACAGTTATTTGTAGAAGGCTTCGTAAATACCACTAGTGCATCTTAATTCAAGTTTAAACAATTGTTTGATTAGTTGATTAACAGAAAATGTTATCTACAACTAACTAACTAAACTATTTTGATAATCTGTTGTTTTCCAGCAAAAATAAGTAAATATTCTCCATCCTCTCAAAAGGGGAGCGTGCCTATGTTCCCAGAGCTCTATGTTCCCATATTTCAAAGATTTTTCCAAAATGTTCCCACAGTTCCATTTTCATAACTTTGTATCAGATTTTATCTCCCTTTCCTCCAATTTGGTAGCCAACTACACCCACCCTATTATCCAGTAGCAATGGACTACATATGGAATGTAACCCTAACACTAACATAGGGCCTAATTTTAAGAAAAATCTTAGAAATGTGGGAACATAGGGCTGTGGGAACATAGGGCTGACCCCCCTCAAAAGTGACGATTTGTTGCTTTTCTCTGATTTATATCATTGTAAACTAAACTTTGGTCTGTTGGTCAAAACAAAACAAGACCTTTGATGACATCTCCACGGGCATTCTGCGCTACTTTCTGATTTTTCATGGACCCAGCGATTAATTGAGAAAGTAATCGGCCGTTAGTCGTGGACCTAATCTTCACGAAATGTTATATTTTCAGCCAAAGACCAAAGCCCATGAGGAGGAGCTGGAACGCCACGCTCAGTTCCTCTTGGTCAACTTCAACCACATCCACAAGAGGATCCGCAGAGTGGCTGACAAATATTTGTCTGGCCTGGCTGAAACGTGAGAGGGCATCCATAGTACACACACAGAATACTACACCGACTCTTTTACTAACCCTTGTGTTGTCTTTCATTTGACCATGTCCTCACGGGTCAAAACTAGGGCTGTCCCTAACGATTATTTTTGTCATTGATTAAAGGTGCAGTAGGTAAGACTTATAAAACTAACTTTCTGTCAGATGCACCAATCAGGGCCAGGGGGGGTGACTAACTGCGTGTCAGTCACTGCTCATGCACACGCATTCATTCTCCCTTGTGGGGGGAGGGGCTTAGGAGACTGTTTGGGGCTTTAGCGGAAAGGGGGAGGGACTGAGAAGTTGTCGATGTTCAAATCTTTTGGCTAAGTCCTAGATCTTCACCATCCTACCTACAGCACCTTTTAATCTAACGATTATTTTTTCGATGAGTCGATTAATCTAACGATTAATTTGCATATTATTCTAAAGACTTTTGAACTGAACTTTGGAGAATCAATTTTTTAACTTAAGTACTTGACATAAAACTTAAAATGGCTAGGACATGGATTTATTTCATCGCTGGGGTAATATGCAGTTAAGAAAATCCCTGGCAAATGTATTTTTGCATCAGTGTTGGGAAAGGAAAATAACTGAAACGTAGGGCTCAAGCCTACGTAAGTGGCCTGAAGTATTTGCACGTGCGAAGCGCGTTGTATGGAATCATCCGTGTTATTTTTGGGTAATTAAAATGAGGTAGTTAGAAAGAAACCAATATTTCTGATGTGTATATATATGAATTTGACCCGAAGACAACAAAAGGGTTAACTGTTTAAAATGCAGCAGCGTCACCAGTATTTTCTCTGTCCCTCCTCAGTTTCCCCCACTTGTTATGGAGCGGCCGTGTGTTGAGGACCATGTTGGACATCCTGCAGACGCTTTCCCTCTCACTCAGTGCAGTAAGAGACGTCTACTATGCATCGCCGTAGCATCTACCTCTCAGTCTGTCTTTATACTGAATACACGTGTCATACCATGCCATAACAAGGATGTTTTTTTTTGCAGGACATTCATAAAGACCAACCTTATTACGACATCCCCGACACGCCCTACAGAATCACCGTCCCAGATACATATGAAGCCAGAGAGGTAACATTGTTTTCATTCAGAACAAATTATTCATCGCTTACTCCCCACCGTAGACTTTATTTTCCAATGTGTCTCCGTCTGTATGTGTAATTTATTTTAAAATGATCAAAGACATATTGGATCTCAACATTTTAGAGCATCGTGAAGGATTTTGCTGCTCGTTGTGGGGAGATCCTTAAAGAGGCTATGAAGTGGGCGCCATCTGTGACCAAATCACACCTACAGGTAAACTTTAATTTTTGAAACATTAAAGGCAGGGTTGGAAACATTTTCCAATACACCCTTTTTGGGTTACACTTTACGTGAAGGTATCTACATAAGAGTGACATGACACTGTCATGAACGTGTCATAAACATGACCTAACGCTTAGTGTCATTCGGTTTTTCTCATGACAAGTTATGGTAAGGGTTCATGTGTCATGAACACATGACAGTGTGTGTCATGTCACTCTTATGCAGATATCTTCAAGTAAAGTGTTACCCATTTTTGTACATATTTTTTGAAATGGTGTTTACGCTCCGGTAGCAATAAATAACTTATGGGCTCTGAAAAAGGAGCGAAAAAGATCCCTCATCTGTAGCTGCTGTAATCCTGTAAAAAACAAAAAACAAAAATAAAAACACCAATCACTGCCTTGCGGTCCGCTTGGAAAGAACCAATGAAATGCCTCCTTGCCCCTCTGCACATACTCCACCCCTCCCATGTACGAGCCTGAGCTCGGTGCACATCCTCGCCTCTGGAATTGCCGTAAGTCTCCCGGAGAAGGGAGGAGAAAACTCAACAAAGTTGCCAATGCCTCCTCATGTACAGTAAAGCCCAAATAATAAATAAAGTTTACATGGTGTACTTAAACGTGGCTTTAACCACTGATCTTAATGTTGTCTTTTTCAGGAGTATCTGAACAAACATCAGAACTGGGTGTCTGGTCTCTCCCAGCACACTGGCCTGGCCATGGCCACAGAGAGCATCCTGCACTTCGCTGGTTACAACAGACAGAGCACCACACTGGGGGTACTTCACAAACTGACTTTTCATATGCTTAATGCTTATGAATGCTGCAAAATGAAGATATTTAACCCTTCCAACAGTTCTATGTTGATGAAAATATTCAGAAGAACGGTTTACATACAGAAATTAGCGAAATTGGAATTAAATCAGTCCTGCTTTTAACATTTTGTCATTTTGGGCTTGTGCACTGCACAATATCATAAAATAGAAAGCTGAATGTAGACTTCATGAGGAAATTTGGTAGATTTATTTGAAAGGATAGGAGCAGAGGCCAGCGTGCCTTGCGCTCACAATGGTAATCAGGAAACCCTCAAGCTGCAAAAATAATTGAAAATACATCCCTGATGAACAAAGAACAGGCTTACATCAATCCTTTCTAACTCGCTACCGGAGAACAGCGGTGACGATGCTCTGCGTTGCACATCAGCTTCTAAATATCACACTAACACTGTGGCTCTTTTTTTGATGTTTTGTCATGTTTCAATAAAGCCATAAGGAACATTTATAGACACAATTCCTCCGAAAGACAAAAAAAAACATCACCATAACAGATAGATGAAGACAGCATTGTTTGTATTCCATGTCCAAAAAAAAAAGGCATTATAAAGTAGTAATTTGTATGTTTTCTCCTGTAGTCCACTCAGCTTTCTGAGAGGCCAACCTGTGTGAAGAAGGACTACTCCAACTTCATGGCTTCCCTCAACCTCAGGAACCGATTCGCTGGAGAGGTAATCTCACCAAATCATGCTAACTGTTATGGCTATCTGCTCTGCTCTCTGTTATTACCTCTACTGTGTCTTGATACAGCCAAATTCAACATTTAGTAAAAAATGTCAGCAAAACAACTTTTAACACTTTTTTACATTAGAAATCTGGTTGCTTAGTTGATAAAAAACCCTTTTGGATGGGAAATACAGTCCGATCCTGTGTGCATGCACGATGCTACGATGTCTTTTTTTGTTGTTGTGTTTTTAACCCTTGTGTCATTCTGGGTCAAGATGAATACCTTTTTTTTGTCCAATGTTTTGGTCCTCTTTTTCAACACGCTTTTTTGACATTTTGAACCTTTTTTCCTAGTTTTTTTTTTTTTTTGTCACTTTTTCCGATGTCTTTGTCGATTATTTTTATTTTTTAATACCAAGTTTGTCATTATTCCTGATGTCTCTTTTTATTTAAAAAAAAAAGTTTTTCCTGTTTTTCCCCCACGTTTTTGAAGCATTTTTGTCACTTTTTTTCAACCTTCTATACATTTTTTTTCAAATTTTATAAAATCTAATAAAATACCCAAATTAATTAAAAGTATTGAACTGATCTTTTTTTTTTTTTTTTTTTTTTTTTTACATTAAAGAGCGTTCCACAACCATCCACGTTATTTATTTGTTGACAATTTGTTGAAATAAAACCCAAATGTTTGATATAGAGACTTTTTGAAAATGGGTCAAATTTGACAACAGGAGGGTTAAATAGTTGTTTTTTTGTGCCGTCAACTGCAGATCAAAATGTCCCCTTGAGGGACAATATAGCTCTCTGAACTGAACATAAAGCACTTTGATACGTGTGCTTCTCCTGCTCACATCTTTTCTATTTTGTCTGTAGGTCTCGGGTATGATCCACTTCACCCAGGCGGTTCGAGGACAGTGCGATCTGAGCCGGATGATGGTCAAGGAGATGGGGGAGGCTTTAGACTCTACGCAGCCGGAAGCTTTCACCGAGTCCATGTTCAAACTGGCCGCGTTGCTCATCAGCTCCAAAGGTTTCGCTCTTTCTCTCTGCTGTTCTGTGCTAACAACAGGACTTTAAATTCACACCCGCCAAATGCGTGTAAAAATGAACGTTGGCTTATGGCTGGTGATGAATGAAGCAAACAACACTGTGGGCCAGATGTACGTACATTTGCGAATGTAGCGTTATCGGCGCCATGGCCAGGCCGCAGAAAGCGCACGCTTTGATACTTCAGCTCACTTTCCCCTTCACCCTCCCATGAATGCATATACATGACATGGAAAAGTGCAATTTGCCATTTTCAGTCCCCGCGACAGGCAGTCTGCGCTTTTACCTCAGTGCAGCCTGTTTGTACGTACCTTGCCATGCTTTTACGCGCAACTTGCGAAACAAATACGCCTGAAGTGGGCGCAAAAGCGTTAGTTCATCTGGCCCTGTGTCTGTTTGAATCGGCAGGCTGTAGAAACGATGCGATAAATCAGTGTTGCCAGATTAGCCGGTTTTCCGTCAAGAAATTTGGGCGGTTTTGTGTGCGTTTGGCTTGTAAACGTAGTCTGTATCTGGCAACACTGCTTGTAGTACTAATCCTGCATTCCCCATGAACACTATGTCGTGACGTGTCATACAACCAATGGCTGACGCGTGTGGTAATGATTATGAGTTACGCTGAAACAGAAAAAAACAGGGATAGACTGATTATCAACCCTGGCAGATTATCGGGCCGTTTTTTTTTGCCAGTTTGCAGATAATCTGTATTTGCCTGAAAACCAATAAGGTTAATGAATTACAAAGAGATATACTTTAGCTCAGCTACAGCTCTGTGTCTGTCCCTTTGCTGCCGTTTCACTCACCACTGAGTCGGACTTTAAAAAAAAAAAAAAACAGTATCGGTCGAGCCCTAGAAAAAAACAAACGGTGCGAAAACAAACCAGAGGAGCTGAAATTAAGTAGTAAAGTTAGTTAGAAAAATAATAAAAAATGTGGAGATATTTTTCGGGAGTTAAGAAACCAGAAGAGCAAAATGAAGATGAAAAAGTAAAGGGAAAAGAAGAAAACAAGGAAAAGATTATTTTTTGGGGCTTTCCCCTTTATTGTACAGTGACAGTGGATAGACAGGAAAGTTGGGAGAGAGATGGGGGATGACACACAGCAAAATGCCGCAGGTTGGACTCGAACCTGGGCCGCTGTAGAGGACTCAGCCTACATGGGGCGCACGCTCTACCGGGTGAGCTAGAGACAGGAAAATTTTGCTTTCTGATTGGCCGGTAACTTTTAAAATCTACTAGCCATGTTGGCTGGTGATCAAAAAAGTTAATTTAAATCCCTGGCTACCAAATGCAGTGCTCTTGATTTGTTGTTTGATTGCCGCTATGTTTTTTTCCCTGTTTTCTCTTGACTGGTTTTCAGACTGCGACCCTCAGCTCCTGCACCACCTGTGCTGGTCTCCTCTCAAGATGTTTACAGCGCACGGCATGGAAACGGCTATCGCTTGCTGGGAGTGGCTGCTGGCAGCTCGCGTTGGAGTGGAAGTACCGGTAACGCAGACGGGTTTATCATTTTTAGTTTTGGAGTGCATTTGTATTGTATCTATACTATAAATCTCCTCTCTTGGCTGCCTAGTTTATGCGCGAGATGGCAGGAGCGTGGCAGATGACCGTGGAGCTTAAGATGGGCTTGTTCTCAGACGCTCAGGTGGAGGCCGATCCTCTGGCCGCATCAGAGGAAAGTCAGCCTGTCCCCTGCCCTCCAGATGTCATCCCTCACCAGATCTGGATCGAGGTCAGAGGATCTACTTGCTCTTATGAACTAGGTTTACATGCACATAATATTCCAGTTTTTGCCCTTATTCTGAAAAAGACAATATTCCGACTCAGCTGTTGACATGGCTAATGAAAGAGAATATTCCGCTAATATTCCCGTTTACATGCAGCTGTGCAAAAAAGGATTTTCTTTAAAGATCCCTACCGCTGGTGGACTTGTTGGACTGAGCGAACGCACCTCCCTCTTTCATTCCTTCAACCGCCTTCTTGAAAAGGTCGCCATTCCAAAATCCAGTTGATATCCAAGTCATTATGTTAAAAAGTAGCTGTGTTTCTCCTTACAGTGTGATCATTTTAGGCAAGCATCCTTACTGTGTCCAACAACCATAGCAACGCACAGAGCCGACCGTAAATAGGCAAGAGGCCGTAAACTGTCACAAACTGCTGTATACATGCGCAAATAATGCTTCTAAAACCAGAATAATATCGGAATATCCCACACGTCTTAAATTAGAAAATGCTAAATTCGGATTAAGGCCTTATTCCATATCCAAACGGAATGTACTGTTTACATGACCTGCATCAAATTCAAAATATTGTCATATTCTGAATATTAGTGTGCATGTAAACGTACTCCATCTTCTCCATTTCCATTATCGCCTCTCGTGTCTGCCTTTTGCCCCCCTCCAGTTTCTAGTCCAGAGGTTTGAGATAGCAAAGTATTCCAGCGCAGATCAAGTGGAGATCTTCGGCAGTTTGCTTCAACGCTCGATGTCTCTCAACGTCGGGGGGGCTAAGAGTAGCCTCAACCGACACGTAGCTGCCATTGGACCTCGTTTCAGGTACATAAACACACACACACACACACACACACACACACACACACGGCTTAAAGCTAATGTATGGTATGTTTTATGATCCCTATGCTTACTTACCTGTCATTTAATGTCGGTTTACCCTTTTAGGGGTCTTGACAATCATCTTGGTTTTTTAAGGAAATGAAAAAGAAGTGTAAAATGTTAAGTTTAAGTTTTATGTATTTCTCTGTGCTTCAGGCTGCTGACTCTGGGTCTGGCTCTGCTCCACTCTGACGTCCTCACAAATTCAACTGTTAGAAATGTGCTCAGAGAGAAAATCTACTCTACAGCCTTTGATTACTTCAGGTACAAACACACACACACACACACACACACACACACACACACACACACACACACACAAAATCTAAGGGTGCAACAAACATTTCCATGCAGGGTTAGGATTGGGGTTGGGTTAGGGTTAGCAATCAATTAATTTGTGTAATGTTTTTTTCGATTACAATAATTCAGTCTATATAATATCAGAAAAAAGTGAGAAAAAAAAATATCCAAAGGCCTATTGCTGTTTTTTTTTCCCAAACAAACCAAAGGAACAAATGATAGAAAGTAAAATTAGTGCTGACTAACAAATATTAGCACGCTACCACGCTAAACTAGGATTGTGAACGAGGTAAGCATTGCACCTGCTTAACATCAACACGTTAGCATTGTCATTGGGAGCAAGTTAGCGTGCCGACATTAGCATTTAACTCAAAGCCCCTCTGTGCCTAAATGCAACCTCAAAGAGGATTAGATTGCACAAAGGTTTAGTAAAAACATCCTAAACGCATAATAAAACCCAACTATTGATGCTCTAACTCTTTACTGTCCATCTCTCCAGCATCGCTCCAAAGTTCCCCACCCAAGGTGACAAGCAACTCCGCGAGGACATCAGCATCATAATCCGTTTCTACGCCAGCATCCTGTCCGACAAGAAATACTTGGCAGCGTGCCACTTGGTCCCACCTGGTGAGCTTGGTACTATCCCAGCCCCGAGCACGCTCTCTGCCGGGATATTTGGATCGCTTATCGTGTCCAGCACTTCTCCTCTTTCTATCTTAAGTAAGCCTAAAGCGGTGGAGCTCGGACTGCACTGCAGCAGGGGCATGCTATTACGCGTGTCAAATTTGACGCTGTTTGTCCTCACGTTGCTGCAGATAGATCCTGGTATCTATCTATGTCACAAACCCAGCCTTTTTATTGCTTTTTTTTTTTATCCTCCTTTATTTATTTATCTTACTCTTTATACTTTTGCAATCAGTCATGTTCTATCCTTAATGTTAAGCAGCTGTGATGGAAAAGCGCAAATTTGTCGTCTGCGTTAAGATGCATGATTATTCATCATGTCAGCCCCGCCCGTCTGCCTCTCTCCTCGATTGGTCAACGTGGTATCAGAAGAAGAAACTACTAAGTTTTTCTTCCAACCCAGAAAATCTTCTCCTCTTCATTCTCGACGCCACCCCGAGGAAAGACACGGTCTCATTCTCATGCACATCGAAGCGCTTCAGGTAGACGAGTCCTCTAACCGCTGATCCTGGATCAGATTAAGCTACCGTCAGCCCCGCTGTGCATTAACAAGACAAAAATAATACCTGACCCAGTATCAGTGGTTCAAGTGCAACCTCTACCTCCATGTGAATGCCGCTGGTTTCCCCTGCTTTCAAAATGCATGACCATCACACCAAGCAGAGGACTGACTCATGCAGCTCATTCAGCTCTTCAAAATCTCCCTCGCCATCGATCATAATGTGGATGTTTTTTTTTCGCTGTTTACACATCATAACAAGAAACTTCAACCTGTGCTTTCTCTCGTTCAGGATTTACTATATGAGTTTGTTTGTGCTCGTGTCTTGGCCATGCTAAATCCTTTTTGTTACGTGAGCAGATAATCAGGACCCGTCCCTGAACAGCCTGTCGGTGATGAACGCAGCCGACCTCAGGAGCAACATGGACTCCAGCGCTCGCTCCCAGCAGAGCGGCCAGGGGTGGATCAACACCTACCCGCTGTCTAGTGGCATGTCCACCACGTCCAAGAAATCAGGTACTGCTTACAGTCAGCAGGTCACAGTGGAAGGAATCAGTGTGTGGAACAATGTTAAAAGCAGGGTTCATACGTTTTGAAAAAACCTGGAAAGGTTATGGAATGTGAAAAATGCAAATTCCAGATTCCAACCTCTGAGGGTAAACTTTAACACAGATTTGTATTCTTATTGTATAATGTCGACATTTTCAGGAATACATAGTCATGGAAAAGTCATTGAAAAGGATTGGTTAAAATGCGTATGAACCCTGTAAAAGGGCAACCAAAGAATTGAAACAAATATGTTGAGTACATACAGTTAAATGTGTTAATTCTGTTTTTGTTCTGTTCTTTTGTGACTGGTAAGGGGTTGAGGTGGGTTATAGGGAAGATTTTCTTTTTTTTTTTTATAAAATATTTGTTATGTTAGGGGGCCAAATTATATAAGATGATTCTTCTTTCTGCTCCTTTTCTTTCAGGACTTTACATTTTGTGTTTGCATTCAGTTGTTTGTTTGTTTTGATAAATTAAATGTGTGTGTATATATATATATATATATATATATATATATATATATATATATATATATATATATATATATATATATATACACACACACACACACACACACACACACACACACACACACACACACACACACACACACACAGTACAGCCCAAAAGTGTGGACACACCTTCTCATTCGATGGGTTTCTTTATTTTCATGACTATTTACATTGTAGATTCTCACTGAAGGCATCAAAACTATGAATGAACACATATGGAATTATGTACTTAACAAAAAAGTCTGAAATAGCTTTTTTGATAACTCTGCAAACCCTTGGTGTTCTCTCAATGAGCTTCATGAGGTAGTCACCTGAAATGGTTTTCACTTCACAGGTGTGCTTTCTCAGGGTTAATTAGTGGAAGTTTTTCCCTTATTAATAAAAAAGCAAAGGGTGGCTACTTTCAGTTCACACTTTTTTGTTAAGTACATAATTCCAAATGTGTTCATTCATAGTGATATATATACATACATACATACATACATACATACATACATACATACATACATACATACATACATACATACATACATACAACAATAATAATACAGATGAAAAAGTGGTTGCATAATGCATACTGGGACACTTTTCTACCCCAAGGTGACAAAAGTCGGCTACCAAAATATCTTTGATAAAACGTGCAGAGTAAGAACACTCCTGCTCGGCCAGATTCAGACAGTTCCTGGGATGTAACCAATGATATTTCCCAATTTCATTGAGAAAAACAAATGCACACAAGAACGCAGATGGAGAAACGCTTAAAAACCTAAACTGACACACTGGTTTGAATGTCTCTTCTTCTTTACGTCCTAGGGTTGTCCAAGAAGAGCAACAGAGGGACACAGCTCCACAAATACTACATGAAACGCAGGACTCTGCTACTGGCTTTACTGGTGAGGGCTGAGAATGAATTGTCATTTTCTGGTTTTAAACTTGTGGCTCTTTATCTTCACGCTCTTCTCTTTCCCTCCGTGTCCTCTCTCGTCTCTCCAGGCCAGTGAGATCGAGCGCTTGACGACGTGGTACAACCCACTCTCCACTCAGGAACTGGCCATCGCCACGGAGCAGTCGGTGGAGACCAGCATCGCCAACTGGAGGTCCAAATACATCAGTCTGACGGAGAAACAGTGGAAGGACAACGTCAACCTGGCCTGGGGTATCGCACCCTACCTGGCTATGCAGTTACCAACCAGGTTACCCCCCCTCTCTCTCGCTCTGTGTTTGTGTAATACATTTCCCAAATACTTTTTAAAGGTGCAGTAAGCGATGCTGCGCAAAGATTGTTGATATTTAAACTCAACCGCCAAACAAAAGAAAATTGTCCCTGAACGTTTCGGGGAAGATTTCAGGGAAATGGTAAGCAAGGAGTCCCAATGAATACTAGGGTATAAGGTCCCTAAAAGTCTTTTGGTGCTTTATCTATTTAAGTTTTCTGAGGAAAATAGTATTGCTAGTGACAGAGATTTGATCAAAAAACTGCTTGTAGCTAGCAAGAAAGCTATCACTAGGAACGGGGGTAAGGAAACCCCTACAACGAAGAATTGATGGCTAACAATTGGGAAAGAAATCTTTTTAATGGAAAGACTGACACACAAACTGAGACTACAAGAAACACAACTGGAAAGGGGGAAAAATGGACCCTATACCAGACTTCAAATGACGTTACTGGACTAAAACAATAGTAAACCGAAACATTACTCTCCCAAGAAGAGATGTCCCAGTATCGGTATCGGCTCCGATACTGCCTAAAACGCTGGTATCGGTATCAGGAAGTACTGGAGTTTATGCACCGATCCGATACCACGTAATAAAGCCCTAAAGAAAATCTACGTTAAAGTAGTTTATTTATGTTATTTTTCCGTTATAACTGACTGTCAGACTGGAGAATAAAAGAAAGTTCTGAGGCATTCATTGTTAGTGTTTGTTCATGTTTCACAAAGAGTTTAACCTGAGCCAGGCAGACAACAAAGATAGAAATCATATCACATCCATACAGAGATAGTAGTATACAGCTGTTATACATCATATCACATCCATACAGAGATAGTAGTATACAGCTGTTATACATCATATCACATCCATACAGGGATAGTAGTATACAGCTGTTATACATCATATCACATCCATACAGAGATAGTAGTATACAGCTGTTATACATCATATCACATCCATACAGAGATAGTAGTATACAGCTGTTATACATCATATGACATCTATACCGGGATAGTAGTATACAGCTGTTATACATCATATCACATCCATACAGGGATAGTAGTATACAGCTGTTATACATCATATGACATCTATACCGGGATAGTAGTATACAGCTGTTATACATCATATCACATCCATACAGGGATAGTAGTATACAGCTGTTATACATCATATCACATCCATACAGGGATAGTAGTATACAGCTGTTATACATCATATCACATCCATACAGGGATAGTAGTATACAGCTGTTATACATCATATCACATCCATACAGGGATAGTAGTATACAGCTGTTATACATCATATCACATCCATACAGGGATAGTAGTATACAGCTGTTATACATCATATCACATCCATACAGGGATAGTAGTATACAGCTGTTATACATCATATCACATCCATACAGGGATATTAGTATACACATATAAAACATAACATGTATATGACGCACTGGTATCAGATCAGTACTCTGTATCGGCCGATACGTAAGTTCAGGTATTGGAATCGGTATCGGAAAGCAAAAAATGTTATCGTGCCATCTCTACTCCCAAGATTGTAAAATGTGAAGGCAATCCCAAAGCAGATTTCCTTTTCTTTTGTTTGCTGGTGTTTGTGACTTTGTTCTTTCATTTATTTATGTCAATAAAGATTTAAGTGGGGGGAATAAAGTTTTACAGAGAAAATAACAGCCAGACTGTAGATTATTTGTTTATTTCTAACTTTGGTTTCCAGATTTAAGAATGACGCCATAGTTGCTGAAGTGACCAGGTTGGTGCGACTGGACCCTGGAGCTGTCAGCGATGTTCCTGAGGCCGTCAAGGTAAGATCACAGAGTCTAATGAGCTTTGGACTTTAGTTTTTAGTTTTTATGTTGAAACTTTCTTTATTGACTTTTTAAACAAATACTGGCACATAATACAGTCCCAACATCCAAACACTCATACTCACACGAACATACATAAACATGAAGAAATAATTGCTTTGCCCCAACGCCCCCCCGACCCCCCTGAACGAATGACAAAACTATATAATTATGCTATATATTGCACACACAAAATTCAATTCACTTCTCGTTCCTCGCCTTAAAAATTAAGTTCATTTTAACTTAACGGGCCGGCTACATTGCAGCGTAACTTATGCAAAGCGAAGTTCCAACACTACGCTTTAACTACAGTCAGTGAAAGTGGCGACACCGGGCACGAGAGCAGCGCATTAGTGGTGCGTAGGCTCCGCGGAGATCCGCTCTACAAGCGTAAAAATAGGACAGTCTTCTATTTCTATTTTTTACTCGAACTGTGCGCGGCCCTTTTTTACAGAAATGGATCATAAAGTGTCATTATTTCTTTGAAATTAAACTACCGATATACAGGTATCCAATAACTTAATGACCGTCAGTGAGTGTATTGGCAGTTAGAGAGTTACTGCTTTTTATTTCTTGTTTCCCTCACCTGCGTCCTTTGAAAGCAGCTGACCGTAAATTGATGTTTTCACAGCGCTGTGCCGGCTCCAAAAAACAGAAGAAACAACAAGAATCCCAAAAGCTAAAGCTCTCACCTGTGACTCGCACAATCCTATGCCGCGCGAGCGCAGCGGGTGTAGCCAGTTAAAACGTACATTCCACGGCACATACGCTCCGCTAACGCTCCGCATACATTACATGTGTAATGTAGCCAAAGTTACTGTACCGTCCCAACCCCCACCTGGAAAAAAATCCTTGGGGAAACACTGTCCAGTATACACAGAGTATATGTTGCGGCTGTAAACAGTCCCAACAAAGTGCTGCCGCGAGGGGTTTTATGGCAATGATTTATTCCTCCACATGTAAAATACAACTAGTACTGCAGTTACCAAATGTAAAGTTACCTCGTGAGTCGAAATAAGTGCGGTGGTCAACAGAAAGTGTGTCGCTACCGGGCCCACCCCCCTCTCTGTCAAAGCCCAAAAACCCCAGGTGAACAAATATGTTATCATCTCTGCTCAAACTGCGATGTAAACACCCACCACCTACAATATAAGTGCACAATATAATAATCAATAAATAATATAAATGAGACCGTAAAACAACATACAATATGTGGCTCCTACAGTATACATTACCAGTGACCTTCTTTCTTCAATGTCCATAGTTTGCTCAGAGTGGATCAATAATAGATGTTAAATATTGAAAACGTAGTAACGCATTATGCATTGCAATATACAGGATTAGAGCTTTGGACATTTTGACTATGGTTCCTAATGCATTTTTAAATATTTTCTTTCCCTATTTTGTACACCTTAGTTCCTGGTGACGTGGCACACTATTGACGCCGACTCTCCTGAGCTGAGCCACATCCTGTGCTGGGCTCCAGCAGACCCGCCCACTGGTCTGTCCTACTTCAGCAGCATGTACCCTCCTCATCCTCTCACCGCTCAGTACGGGGTTAAAGTGCTGCGCTCCTTTCCTCCAGTAAGTCTCGCGGGGTTTTTGCAGTAAAGAAAATACAACTTTGGGAAAAATCACAGCTCTCCTCTTTTGTAATTCAAGTTTGTTTTTTTATTATTTTTCAAACATGGTACAGAAACCGCTTAGGTGGTACAAAATGTGGAAAATAAAGGTCAGATAGAGGGATGGCTTATCAATAAAGGCAAAGTCAAAAAGGTTCTTGTTTAAAAGAAAATGAAAATACAATTGTACATACTAAACATGCATGCTGTTACCTGACACAAGGAGAGAAGGAAAATAAATAAAAATAATAATAATATTAAAGAATATATGTAATTTTTATATATATATTTGCATAGATGCAGACATACTGTACATGTACACTTATACACATATTGATAATAGTGCACTAGGTAATCACAGCTCTCTTAACATTACATTTGTTTTGCTTATCTCTTCGTAGGATGCCATCTTGTTCTACATTCCTCAGATTGTTCAGGCTCTCCGTTATGACAAGGTAAACACAAACAGCAAGAGCTTTAACGCTCAGTTAAACGGAAGTGAATCAGCAACTTGATAATGGTTTAATCGTCATTTATGAAGCAGTAGTGATAAACGCCGCCACTCTGTCCTGCCCAGATGGGTTATGTGAGAGAGTACATCCTGTGGGCGGCCCAGAAGTCTCAGCTTCTCGCCCACCAGTTCATCTGGAACATGAAGACCAACATATTCATGGACGAGGACGGACACCAGAAAGACCGTGAGTACAGACTCACTAAATCACAGTCAACTCCAATGCATCCACTGTGAGCGAGAGCAGCAGTGGTATTAAAGTGCTCATATTATGCTTTTTGGATTTGTCCCTTTCCTTTATTGTGTTATATTTCTTTTTGTGCACCTTATAGGTTTACAAAGTGAAAAAGCCCAAAGTATATCAATAATAAAGGAAAGGGAAAAAGCCAAAAAGCATAATATGAGCACTTTAAATCGTCTGAAACCTCCTTCAGTAGCACTCAGGTTAATGCAGCTGATGTGTGGTACATTACCAACTCTGTCCTCATTTGACTCATTTTATTTCTTGTTATTGAAATCTAAAAATGCATTTGCATGAGTCAGCTATTTATCGAGTCATTCCATTTCTTCATTAATACACACATGAGATGTACTCATATTTTTTTCGTCTGTACTCATATTTTTTTGTCTGTACTCAAATTTTTTCTGGCTACTGTAAAATTATGTAGTCTATATCGACGATGTTTAATTTCTGGGATTGTTCATGTTCAGCCGGATGTCGTCCCCTTCTTCTTTCTTTGTGTTGGCGTTCTAACCTCCGGTGGATTTGTGAGGACTATGGTTAACTGCTCCTCAGATCTCTGCAGGGTAAATCGAGACAGCTAGCTAGACTATCTGTCCAATCAAAGTTTTCTGTTGCCCGACTAAAACTACTTTTGAACGTACACATGTTCCACCAAAACAAGTTCCTTCCAGAGGCTATTTTGCAGAGGCACCATTGCTCCGTGCGGAGCTTAGCGCCGCCCAAGACGATTGTGATTGGTTTAAAGAAATGCCAATAAACCAGAGCACGTTTTTCTCCCATCCTGGTATGCAATGTGGACTGGCCAGACCCTCCTCCGCAGCAATGTGGAGGAAGTATGGCAATACAAGACTAAAAAATGATGTAATATATTTTCCTTTTAATGTGTAATTATATTGTCTGCCTCATGGGAAAACCCTCATCAGGCCTAATTCAATCAAATGAAGTTGATCACATTTCTTCCTGCCTCATTAGTTCAGTTCAGTTCAAGTTTATTGTCATGTGCATATTAGTACAAAGTACCACAGCAATGAAATACAATGTGCCTTAGCACTCTCTAAGCACCAGTCAATAATAACAATTTTAAAAACATAATAGCATTAAAAACATTATAGAATATCCAACACAATATACATAAGTGACTAAGTTCAGACCACAGCCCTCCTTCCTGTTGTGCTATCGTTCAATAACCTTATTACCGTTCTAATCTGTGTAGCCGACATCGGGGAGCTGTTGGAGCAGATGGTGGAGGAGATCACCGGTTCTCTGTCGGGTCCGGCCAAAGACTTCTACCAGAGAGAGTTTGACTTCTTCAACAAGATCACCAACGTGTCCGCCATTCTTAAGTAAATCCATCACCATCACTTTACAAAATCATTAGCGAACAAGTGAACGTTTTGGTGTAATTTTTAAAGTCTGATTTTTTATTTTATTTTCCAGGCCGGTTCCGAAGGGAGAGGAGAGAAAAAGAGCCTGTCTTAAAGCTCTGTCGGATATCAAAGTCCAGTCAGGTAACGCACTCTTTAGGGTTAATACTGGACCAATGTCAACCAACGATTGTTGTTCCCATCAGTTACTTAGACACAAAAACATAGGGAAATGGGGTCTAGGTTGAACAAAAAACTGGTGGTTACCCTTTAACTAATATCCCAAGCACTCTCTTAGATTCATCCTAAACGTATGTAGGAAAATTATCCCAAATTTGACTTGTTTTCCTTTTTACGTAAAAATCAAAAGAAGCTTTTCCAATTATGTAAAATTGAGCCTGGACGCTACAATAAAACCTGTTTTTGACCAACCAAAGTCTGCTTTAGTAAACCTCGGTGGCATAAGACATTTATCCCCTAACGGAGACATTCATGGGAATTCGGATGGAGACCACACTGCTCTTTTAGCTATAAATATTTCCAGATATCCCCGTTATCAGTTAGATAAAACTTCTCTTTCAGTTCCTTTAAATTGTCTCTCTAGTGATTACAGATATGTTATACATATTCCTGTTTCCATACACTTTTTTTGGTAGATATTTTCTCTGTGCAGATTAAAAGGTTATTCCATGTGGAAGAGTGTCTCTGTTTGTGTTGTGATATTCCCAACATTTTGTGGGCCCTTGCCCATCGTGTAATTTAAGTGTGAATAATTTCAATTTTTGTCACTATGAAACAGAAAGTGCAACGTCAATGTGAGTCTCTGAACACAGCCTTCTGTTGTCTCTTTCTTGGGGTTTTTTAGGCTGTTACCTACCAAGTAACCCTGAAGCCATAGTGCTGGACATCGACTACAAGTCTGGAACACCCATGCAGAGGTAAAGGAGGCGGTTTCACTTCTGAAACATCAGAGATCTATGCATATTTTCAGGGTTTCCGTGGGGTCTTAGAAAGTCTTAAAAAGCCCTAAATGTTAGGCCTTAAAAAGTCTTAAATTGGCTGAAATATTGTGTTCTAGGTCTTAGATCATTTCAAACAATATTTTCCTACGTCCATGCAACGTTACCTCTAATGCTCAGTTTTTCTTTTTTTATTCCTTGGTGTTGTAGTTCTTTCTTCCATTAGTTCAAATATAATATCGCTGTATTACGACAAATGAGACAAACACGCAACTTATATTGCAGCCAATCAGCTTTCGTGTTGTTGGCGCGAGTCTCTTTGGGATTGTACCACCGACATAAAACTGATTTTATTCTCAGCTTTGGGGAAGTGCAGGTTTAGCGATACTGAAACAATGGCATTTAGGGCCTCAGTTGATGTTGTGATGAAGGTCTTAAATATCATTCCTAATGGTCTTAAAAGGTCTTTAAAAAGTCTTAAATTTGACGGTGAAACCTGCAGAAACTGTGTATTGTGTTTATCTCATGGGAGTGCGTTCTCTGTTGTCCCAGTGCTGCCAAGGCGCCCTACCTGGCCAAGTTTAAGGTGAAGCGCTGCGGGGTGAGTGAGCTGGAGAGGGAGGGGCTCCGCTCCACCACGGACTGTCTGGAGGACGGAGAGGAGAACCCTGACGGATCGCGCAGGATTTGCTGGCAGGCTGCCATCTTTAAAGTGGGAGACGACTGCAGACAGGTACCCCTCTGAACTCATTCTCAGGGAGATTTCAGAGAAAGGAGACTTTGGCTTCTCTTGTGACCCTTCTGTGTTTCTCTGTCTCCAGGACATGCTCGCTCTGCAGATCATTGGGCTCTTTAAGAATATTTTCCAGCTGGTAGGCCTGGATCTGTTTGTCTTCCCCTACAGAGTGGTGGCCACTGCACCAGGGGTGAGACTCAGTATTTTCTCATTTCTTATCAATCACTCCTTTCTACAGATACATTTTTTTACAGCCTGGATCTTATTTTATTAGTTTGAGCCATCATTTCCTTAATGAATGAATGAATATCTTTTTTTTTTATCTGTAGAACTTGTATTCTTTTCTTTCCTTTAACTATTTTAAAAATAGTTATGTTAATTTGTAAATTGGTGGCAAGCATGAACTTTCATTTCAATGTTAGGTGGGTTCCTTTTCCAGGCCTTAGGGTTTTTTTATGCATTTTCTTATGTTTTTGTACATTACTTATATTTTTAAGTTTTATTTTATATGCACAAATAAAGACAAAAAAAATATACATACATACATACATGTATATATGTGTAGAACAAGTGTTAGGACAAGTATGGCTTTTTATTTTTTATTTTTTTTTTGCAGGTGAAAACAAATGTGAAAATACACTAAATGTCCATCACAATCATTCTTTGCTCGGTAAAGATTTACCCAAAGATAATCTCTATAATACAGTAAATGCCGGCAATGAAAAGTTTGTGTAATAATGTCAATAATTGTGGCCGGGTTGGCTCAGTGGGTAGAGCAGGCGCACATTTACTTCGAGGCTTATGCCTCGACGCAGAGGTCCAGGGTTAGACTCCGACCTGTGACGATTTCCTGCATGTCTTCTTCTCTCTGTCACCTTTCTCACCTGTCCTGTCCATTTAAAGGCGGAAAAGCCCCCAAAAATTATCTAATAAAATAATGTCAATAATTCCCATTGCTTTTTATTTCCCAAAAAGTAGTTTAGATACCTACAGTGGGGGAAATAAGTATTTGACCCCTTGCTGATTTTGCAGGTTTGCCCACTTACAAAGAATGCAAAAATCTACAATTTTAATCATAT
Organism: Perca flavescens; assembly: GCF_004354835.1. Lineage (NCBI taxonomy): Eukaryota > Metazoa > Chordata > Actinopteri > Perciformes > Percidae > Perca > Perca flavescens. The sequence continues at coordinate 28,164,221 of NC_041346.1, forward strand.
GTACATTCTAACAGTGAAAGACAGAATCCCAAAGAAAATTCCAGAAAATCACATCATATGAATTTATTAAAATTGATCACCATCTGATGAGGAAAAACAAGTATTTGACCCCCTGGACAAACAGCATGTTAATATTTTGTAGAAAAGCCATTATTGGCCAGCACAGATGTCAAACGTTTTTTATAGTTGGTGACAAGGTTTGTGCACATTTCGGCAGGGATGTTGGCCCACTCCTCCCTGCAGACAGCCTCCAAATCATTCAGGTTCCGAGGTTGTCGCCTGGCAACTCGAATTTTAAGCTCCCTCCAAAGATTTTCAATCGGATTCAGGTCTGGAGACTGGCTAGGCCACTCCAGAACCTTGATGTGCTTCTTCTTCAGCCACTCTTTTGTTGCTTTGGCGGTGTGCTTAGGGTCGTTGTCGTGCTGAAACACCCATCCTCGACCCATCTTCAGCTCTCTCACTGAGGGAAGGAGATGTCGGTCCAGAATTCCACGATACATGGCCCCGTCCCATCCTCCCCTCAATACGATGGAGTTGTCCCGTCCCCTTGGCTGAAAAGCACCCCCAAAGCATGATGTTGCCACCACCATGCTTGACGGTGGGGATGGTGTTCTTTGGGTTGTACTCGGTGTTCTTTGCCCTCCAAACACGACGAGTTGAGTTGAGGCCAAAAAGTTCTATTTTGGTCTCATCTGACCACATCACCTTCTTCCAGGCCTCTTCTGAGTCGTCCAGGTGGTGAATGGCGAACTTCATGCGGGCCTGTGTCATGTTTCTTCTTGAGCAGGGGGACCTTGCGTGCGCTGCAGGATTTCAATCCATGACGGCGTAGTGTGTTACCAACCGTTTCTTTTGTAACTGTGGTCCCAGCTGCCTTCAGTTGATTCATCAGTTCCCCCCTTGTGGTTTTGGGATGATTCCTCACTGTTCGCATGATCAGGGACACCCCACGAGGCAAGATCTTGTGTGGAGGCCCAGACCGAGGGAGGTTGGCGGTGGTGTGGTGCTTCTTCCATTTCCTGATAACTGCACCGACAGTTGATCTTTTCTCTCCAAGTTGCTTTCCGATTCTCTTGTAGCCCATCCCAGCCTTGTGCAGATCAACAATCTTGTCCCTGATGTCCGTAGAGAAAGCTCTTTGGTCTTGCCCATGGTGGTGATGTTGGATGCTGGTTGTTTGGGTGTTGACAGGTGTCTTTTATACAGGTAACGAGGTGAGGCAGGTGTATTTGATGTAGATAATTGGTTCGGATTGGGGCTGTGTCTTAAAGAAAGACTAACTGGCTTGTAGGAGCCAGAATACTTGCTGTTTGTCCAGGGGGTCAAATACTTGTTTTTCCTCATCAGATGGTTATCAATTTTAATAAATTCATATGATGTGATTTTCTGGAATTTTCTTTGGGATTCTGTCTTTCACTGTTAGAATGTACATATGATTACAATTGTAGATTTTTGCATTCTTTGTAAGTGGGCAAACCTGCAAAATCAGCAAGGGGTCAAATACTTATTTCCCCCACTGTAAATGGCTCAAAATAGAGACAAGTTTAACAACTCTTATCACTTTTTTGTTATGAATATTTACTCCATGTCGTTACATCCCGTTATCTCAACAATGTCACGGGTTTAGAAATCATAATCGATAGCATCGATGGACAAAACTTTGCAAATGTAGAACTTTATTTTCATATGTAGGTATTTATGAATCAATCCTGTTTTCCTCAGTGTGGCGTGATCGAGTGCATCCCAGACTGTAAGTCCAGAGACCAACTCGGCAGACAGACGGACTTCGGGATGTACGATTACTTCCGCAACCAGTACGGCGATGAATCCACCCTGGCCTTCCAGAAGGTACAGAGACTTTAACCTTTGGCCGTCCCCCTTTTATTCAGCGTAATGAATGAGTGGGGGGGGGTCCACTGTCAACCCTGTCTCATGTAGTCCTCGGATAATGTCCGGAATTACTGTCAGTGAGCCAGACTGAGCTGGCTATAAACGTGTGTGATCATGTTTGTGTAGATATGTCGATGTCTAGATGAATATAAATTAGTGATAGATCCAGAGTACACAAATTAAAACAATTTTATAGATAAGTTATTATTATAAATCATTAAATAGTTAGAATATACGCCCAGAATGGGTGTATATTTCTCACAGAATTTAGTTTAGAGATGGTAGAGGGAGGAAGGAGTTTTTTATATATGGCTAGTTTAGATTAATGGGAGTTTAAAAAGGGAACCAGAAGACTTGCGTATCAGTGATTATGCTGCAGATATTTATCACTCTGTTTAAGTGTTTTCTGTTTAAAAAAGAAAAAGAAAAAAGAGACTATCCGCTCCACACAGCTCTCACTGTGATTATGTTAAGAAGATTGGGATGTCCGGTGACTTTCCCGTGCAGAAACTTGAGTGAAGAGTCCATCATGTTTTTTTAATCCTCCGTGTCCTCCTTGGCTACTACCAACTGCGCGTTCACAGAAGGCTTGTATCACGTGGACGCAACGGCAGATTTGTTGTCATTACTTAGAATTCCTCATGGGGGCGACAGAAACGTTTTTTGTTTTTTTCTTTCTTCTTGTTTTCCCAGCTGGTCTGGAAGCGAAATTACAAATCCTACTATGTCCACGCCAAGACTCGCCCTTCAATAGCAGCGCGATTGGTTGGGGTTAGGCATTTATGTCGTCGAGACACTTAAGTAGCAATCTGACAGAGTATGAATCTTTCTTTTTAAGAGGCACATAAATCTGACTGTCATCTGCATAACAATGGAATGAAATGCCATGCTTCCTAAGTATGGAACCAAGTAGGAGTAAATAAAGAGAAAAAAGGAGAGGGCCAAGACTTGCGTAAGCATGGATGCCTTGCCAATAGTAGTGATTGAAGGGCGGGCCTTGGCGTGGCCATAGTAGGCTTATCTACTCCACCCCCCTCCGCGGTGGAGTGAAGGAAGGTCTGGCAATGCGAGACTAACATGTAAATAAACCCCAGCAGAGGTATCTCTGATGTCCTCTTCTTCTTTCCAGGCTCGGTATAACTTCATCCGCAGCATGGCTGCCTACAGCCTTCTGCTGTTCCTGCTGCAAATCAAAGACAGACACAATGGCAACATCATGCTGGACAGCAAAGGACATCTTATCCACATAGGTATGTTGTATGTGTGTGTTAAATATGTGTGTGTGTGTGTGTGTGTACACAGACAGACATGGACTCTGTTTAGTTGAGGTCTGGTCTTCTAAATGTGATCTGTTCATGTCCGCTTTGTTTCCCACAGACTTTGGCTTCATGTTTGAGAGCTCTCCTGGAGGAAACCTGGGCTGGGAGCCGGACATCAAGCTGACTGACGAGATGGTGATGATCATGGGGGGCAAGATGGAGGCCACGCCCTTCAAATGGTTCATGGAGATGTGTGTCAGGGGATATCTGGCTGTACGGTAAGAAACTGCACAAGAAAAGGTCTTCAGTAGGTCTCCATGCTGTTTTCACATTTCTACTTTAGTGCTTTGTTACGGGAGAAAGAAAACTGAAAGATGACGTTGGATGTTTTGAAGATTAAAGTCAAAGGAAACTGTATTTCTTCCTCACAGAGAACTCTTATATGGTGGTTTAATTGTGTAAGTGTAACTCTGTTGCCTCCTCTCTGAACATAAAGACCCTACATGGATGCAGTGGTTTCTCTAGTGACCCTCATGCTGGACACTGGACTGCCGTGCTTCAGAGGACAGACCATCAAACTCCTCAAGTAAGTCCAACAATAGGATGTCTGTAAAGTGTGGGGCAACGTCAAAATGTGTATAAATAATTATACTGTTTTATGTTGTGAATATGACTGTGGCAAACAGTTTGGACAAATTCTACTCCTGTTCTAGTTTGCACTGAAAGCTTTGTGTTTATTTTTGCATTTTCATCTTTCTTGGAAAGTAAATGGTGAAGAAAAAGGCAGAATACAAGGGGAGAGAGAGTGAATCAATGAATGCAACTTTAAACATTAATGGGTATCTTTTTGTTTTTTGTTTTGTTTAATCAGAGGACGGTTTAATCCTCAAATGAGCGAGAAAGAAGCGGCAGCCTTCATTATCAAAGTCATCCAAAGCTGTTTTCTCAGCAGCAGGTAAGAAAAACCCCACCTCTCTTCAGCTCTTTTACTGATCTCAAGTGACATTAAAGGGATAGTTTACATAGTTTAAAGATGGCAGTTGGCATGCCACGAGTTTGAAGAAGCAGGCAGGAGTACCGACACAGAAGCTAAGCAATGTCCTGCTGTGGATGAGGGGGCAGCAGCTAAATGCATTTTAGACACCTAAAAACATCTCTTATCAGTTTAAGTAGACGCTATATTTAGAGTTTCTTTCAGCACTTTACCTTGCTGTCAGACAGCCCTTTACGACGGAGAACTGAAGCCGTTCACGGGAGTTGCTGCTCTACGGTTGCCTCCATCGGTTAGTTTTTGTGTTATTGTGTGATTTTGGTGTTAACGGGTTAATTCGGATTCACCGGAGTCACACAATGACGGAAACTAACTAACCGATGGAGGCAGCCGTAGAGCAGCAACTCCCGTGTTCTGCGAGGTAAAATCACTGTTTTTGTCAAAGGAGTCTGGAGGCTTTGAAGAGAGCAGAGATAACTGCTTCAGTTCTCCGTCGTAAAGGGCTGTCTGACAGCAAGGTGAAGCGCTGAAAATATTCTTCACTTAAACTGATAGAGATGTTTTTAGGTGTCTAAAATGTGTTTCGCTTCTAGCGCTAGCATGCTACCTCGTTCTCAATGGCAAAGCACTGCTACAACACACACAAGTTCACCATAATCTACAAAAAACTATTTGCATGTGCGCCCTCGTTTAGAAGAAGTCTCCCAGCTAATCCTGCCTTGGAACTGACTGAAGTTGGAGAAACAGCCTTTCTTTTACGGTCTATGGAGCTAGCTGACATGAGCTACATCTGAGCTACTGCGCATGTGCCAGTGCAATCAAAGATAGTACAGAAGAAAAGATGTCTCACTCTGTAGCTGAAACAGAGACCTGAACACAGGGTGAAAAGAGGAGCTGCAGCAGTGAAAGAGAGCTGTGCAGTACAACAAAAATATGGTGTTTTTTGAAAATTAAACCATGTAAACCTATTCTGGTACAACTTTAAAATACAATTATGAACCTGAAAATGAGCATAATATGGGCGCTTTAAAAGATCGAAACTATCCCTTTTAACATCATGCAAACACCAACATGAGAAGAACTGTTGAGATGAGGTTGTCACTAATATATATTTTTCATAAACTTGTTTTCAACAGGAGCAAAACCTACGACATGCTGCAGTATTACCAGAACCAAATCCCGTACTGAAAGTCTCTTTTGCCGGACCTCCGCTGTACTGTACGTCCACTACAAACGTCTCTACACATGCAATGCAAACCCTCTTTTTGGATGATTTTAATAAGGCGCTGGATGCACTTTACGTGTGTGTCCAGCCGATTCTGTACTCCACTCTGAGACACAACAATATGGCACTTTGATCCTAATGCTCCACTTTTATTCAGCATACTGTAAGTTGTCTGATTTTATAATGTACTTCTGAGTTTTAAAGATGTTTTAACTTGTGAAGAACAATATACGACCAAAAAAGGCATTTGAATCACCCTTTAAGTATTTTCTTCTTGATGCTGTTGTTTGTTACCAACACTAATTTGTCACACGTGAGGAAGATGGCCGGAACGGGAGCCATATTTATAGACTTTGTCAAAGCAGCTTTTATCATCATTGTTATCATTTTGTCACTATGCTGGTATCCACTTTTATGCACTTTATAGATCACAGTATTTCATCGGCTTCTCCTGCCTATGATCACAAGCTTGAACAGAGATTATACATCAGAAATCAGAGATTTAAAAAGGACCTGCATTTAAATCAAACCGATCCATGAAATCGCCGTATTTTTGATTTAATAGAACAAAAGCTGGTAGATGGAAAAAAAATCAATGCAGGAATCATAACGCATTTAATCTAACGCTAGTCTTTAGGAATGTAACGGTATTTAGAGAACCAAACGTAATTGTGCTGTAGTCTTTACTGTAGAATATTTACTGTAGAATTACATCAACATCACAGATATCGTTCTGTGATTGACATTAACTTGTAGAGTTATATGTGAAGAACATATTAATCAGAAGGTTTTTAATAACTGGTACTTTGATGCTTATCCTCAAAGCCAGTTATGTCGCACATCTTCATGTCAGCTTTTAATGTTGTTTTTATCAACTATGGGAACTTAATTTTTAAGGAGCTGTAAAGCTTCGGTGTTAGGTTCTGTCTTTTGTTTCCACTGTGTTTCAAAAGCCGGGTTAGTTTGGGTACACGTCATCGAACAGACAACATTTTTGGTGCCGTTTGGTCGTAATAAACGGCCCAGTTTGTGCTTCTACATTTTAGTCACAGAACTGAGCGAACACATATCACTGTTCAGGAGGTACGCTGAGCAAAATTATAAACGCAACACTTTTATTTTTTCCCCCATTTTTCATGAACTGAAGCCTTTATAATTTTGTTCAGTATATTTACAGAATCCTACAAAACTCTTCCGACCATCTGGATGAAAAATAAAGATATTTAGTTTGTTTCTGTTGCTTCAGTACCCGATCCGTACCGGAAACTAGGGGTGGGAAACTCGAGACCCCTTTTTACGATTTGATTCAGTGGGCTAAAATGAGATTATAAAACGATTATCTTGTTGCATCAAAGAAATGTATTTCTTTACATGTTTTTGCGATTGATTATTTCTCACTGTGTGACTACTTGCTACTTTTAAAACCTATATTTGTAATGATCCATACTTAAACGGATACATTTACTTCCATTATCTTTTGTTAATACAAGGAACATGAAATATGGTCCCTCATGTTTGTCTCTCATCCAGGGTCCCTTAAACTTCATAGAAACCAAAATGCTTCCACGCGCTAGCTTTTAACCCTGGGGGTGATCGACCGGTTTGTATCCATATGTGGTTGCTCACGCTCAGCCATGCTCACCAAAACTCAAGTAGTAGCCTAGTCTATATCCAGGACGTTTCACTTCCGGGATTGTTCAGGTGCCGCCGGAAATGGTTAACTGCTCCTCAGATCTCTGCAGGGTAAATCCAGACAGCTAGCTAGACTATCTGTCAAATCGGAGTTTCCTGTTGCACGACTAAAACAACTTTTGAACATAGGCGTCGATTTCGGTGGGGACGGTGGGTACGCGTCCCCACCACATTTCGTCATGAGTCATTTTGTACCCACCACTTTTTTTTTTAAAACCTCGAACTCAATTTAGTTAAAAAAATAAAGTTCATAACACATAGGCCTATAATTCGTGATCGACCGATACCAACAAATCCACAAAAAGCTCTATCCCCCCCACAGGACAGGCACAGACACAGCCGCTCTGCTGCGGACCTTATAGGACATATGAGAACCGTGGGGAGTCAACCCACAGCCGTTCCGCCGCCCTGCTGAAAATGTGAAGCAGAAACGCTTAATGTCAGATAACGTCCATAATAATAGGACTTTCGGTTAGATTTTTTGACAGTTTTCAGTGGTTATGATGAGCAATATGAGAGAGAAATTTGGTGATCATTGATTGTTGTTTAGGTAGTCCCGCTACATTCAACCACGTTAAGCTTATAGGCTCTAATGAAGCAGAAACGCTTATCAGATAACGTCCATAATAATAGGACTTTTTCAATTTAACGGGAGAGAGAGGAACAAGAGGGATTAGGAGCATCTTCAGCCAGAGGACATTATTTCTTCAGCTTCTTCTTGAGTTGTCACCCCGGTTGGAGGTGGGGCTTGCAGCAGGTGAATCGGTCGTGCTATTAACGTCATCGCTACACTATTTCTTAGTAAAACCGAAATGAATTAAACTGCCTTGTTTTCTTTTTACCATGGCTATATGACGCTTACTGCAGAATAGATTTCAAGGACTTTGCGAGCCGATTAATGGCCTCCAATGTTTATATTTTTTCTGCGAATCTTTAAATTAACATGTCCTAAACATGAGTTGAATTTGCACCGCAGCGCCGCCACGCCTTGATGCTTGCGTAGTTCGCACCCTGCATTAAACCACGTTAAGCGTTTTAGAATGCCTGTCTAATGGTTGAAAACTTAAGGCTTCTTCTTCTTAAAACGTGTCAGACATCACCACATTTTTGAATACATTTTTAATAATTTACATTAGTAATCGACAGGACAGCGTCTTTCAAAACATGACCTGCGCAAAAGAGAAAAGAAACATGAATATCATTGTACCCAGCACTTCTGGAAATGCACTTCCAAATGCGGCTCTGTCCCCGGCACATTTCAAACCATGCTTTTGAACGTACACGTGTTCCACCAAAACAAGTTCCTTCCCGAGGTTAGTTTGCAGAGGCACCGCGGCTTTTCTCCGGCGCTTAGTACCGCCCAAGACGATTGTGATTGGTTTAAAGAAATGCCAATAATCCAGAGCACGTTCTTCTCCCATCCCGAAATGCTGTGTGGACTAGCCAGACCCTCCTCCGCAGCGCTGTGGAGGAGGGTCTGGCAATGCGAGACTAGTAGTAGCCTAGCTTAGAACACAACGCACATTTTTACTTCCGTAAGGTTGCACCAATCATTTCGTTAAGCTGTAAGGAACATATAGCCCGGTCGCACAAAGTTGTTACCGGTAATCACATCAGGGTAATAATGTGAACTGAAACTTTTGATGTTATTATTAAGTTATAGTGGTATGTTGATGTTTGTTTCCAGTAACCCGGATTGGAAAATATAATCACAACTTAAAAGAAACGAGTGTATTGATTAACAGATGAAACCTTTTTTCATCCAGATGTTTTTTTGAAGAGTCTTTGAGGATTCTTCAAAGCCCTTCAGCTAACAACTACTATTGTTACCTGAACTTAGCCCGGTTGACACCAGACCCACTCTCAGTTACAACTGAGAGTGGGTCTCGGGAACGTTCATTCACAGCCCATTTCCAAAGGGGCGTCACCAACGGATGCTGCTCAAATGCCTCTGGGCGCAATTGGATATACCTTCAACCAATCAGAACAACGATCTGGGTGACGTAGCAGCGACAGCAGCATCAACGGGTTGCTGCGCTTCGGTGGCCGTCACGTTGAATGTAAAAAAAAACAAAAAAAAACGCTATCGTCATCGTGTAAAGCCCGCCTCAACGGTTGTAATCTTTGCCTCGATTTGGAAAAATTGGTTCGTCAGGGTTTTCCCCGGGCTAGCCTTGAACTAGTTCCAGGGTGGAGAAGAGTGGAAATGAAAGCAGAACCTGCGACAGTGGCTCCATGTTGAGTTCCTGTAGTGGAAAAGTGAGTTGGTTCAGCAAACCGGGTAGACCAGGCGCTCACTGACTGCTCTACATCACATGTATTTTGTCCTGTCTAATAACGTGTCCGAAGCACGTTTGAAAGCCCTTTACAATATGTGGAACCCCGTCTTGAAACATTCCTTATTTGAGTTATATCGAACATCTTTGAGTGTTGAAAGTCTTGCTTTTACTGAAGCGGGTGACGATACTACCTTAAAAGCCATTTCTCGGTAGAAACACAACTGTAGTAATACTTGACAAGAAACCCTAACTTTATGCAATATATTCATGTATATTGATGCTGTATTTGCGTGTTGTGTTCAACAAATGAACTTGCTATAATTCCCTCCACCCTGATCCTTGCGTGAGAAGTGTTTTCATGTCGCAGCTCGGACTTTGCGGCCGTTTCATAATCGAGTGTGTTTATGTATGTCGGTATACGCTCACAAAGTACTTGTTTAACGGCCTCTGAGAAGAGTTGAAGGGGCTGACAATGCTGTGACTAACTCTTTACAGAGCCATTTTTAATGTAGTGGATTTTATTGAGTTGCTGTATTTTCAATCAGTTAGTCATTCCTTATGTCGGCTGTGATCTGTCAACCAGATGTGTAATATATAAATATATATATATATATATTTAGATGTACGCGTTCAGTTTCTCTGTTTGTATTTGCTCAGTTTGTGGCGAAATCATTGCCGGTTCATATGAGATCACGTCTGTTGTTCTGATAATGTGTGAAAACGTATTTTTTCCAAGATTAAATGTGCGAATATTTCATCAATCAGACTACTGATGTGTTTGACTTTTTTGTTCTTTTTTATCTTCTTGTCTTCCTTGTCGTCTCTTTGTTTTTTTTGTCCATCTCTCTTTCGTGTGTGTGTGTGTGTGTGTGTGTGTGTGTGTGTGTGTGTGTGTGTGTGTGTGTGTGTGTGTGTGTGTGTGTGTGTGTGTGTGTGTGTGTGTGTGTGTGTGTGTGTGTGTGTGTGTGTGTGTGTGTGTGTGTGTGTGTGTGTGTGTGTGTGTGTGTGTGTGTGTGTGTGTGTGTTCTTGTTTAACTATATTCGTAGGGTCCGGACAGCTTTGTGGGGCCAAAATGCTGGACCCCAGAAGTTTAAAGGGCAGTTTGAGGGTTAACACTTGGTTGTAGGATTAGGGTTAGAATTAGGTAAGGGTTAAGTTTAGGCATTTAGCTGTGATGGTTAAGGTAAGGGTAAGGGGCCAGGGAATGCATTATGTCAACGATGGGTCCCCACAAAGATAGTAAAACACACTATGTGTTTGTGTGCGTGAGTCTGGTCTGTCTGTGTGCTCAAAATGAAGGCCAAGATCAGAGATGCATGGGTGTCTGAAGTAGAGGGTAGAAAGTAGGGATGGGGGCCATTTTTTCCCCCACTTTACGCCCCTGGCCCCATTTGGCTTTGTGGCTGGTGCGATCCTATTGCAAAATGGTCTCTAGTTCTTGTCAGTCTTTCATGTCATTTTGGCTCTAGCACAATAGACTGGGCTGAAATCCCTGAGACAGCTGGAGAGGCTGGGGGGGAGAGGTGTTGGATTCACTGCCTGGGATCCTTTCTTCCTTGTTTTCAGCTGCGACATCTGCAGCCAGATTTTGGCGGGGATGGGTTCTTAAAGAGACAAGCGCTAAAACGGAGCATTCCAGACGGAGGGGGAATACAGGTACATGGTATAATCGGAAATAAAGTGGGTTTTTGAACATTAAAGCATGTAAACATGTTTGTTAGTACGTATATAGTATGTTAGTAGAAACTAAAAATGAGCATGATATGGGACATTTAATGAACAACGAATGAATACTTTTAATAAGTTTATTAAATCTGATGAAGCTACGAAGTAATGAATGCCCTATAGCTACAGCCTGGACGTTTCTATGAATTGTTTCATAACAATAAATCAGTGTAAGAAATACCTTTTTTAAAGAAAGCTGAGCAGCTGAAACTATACTGATCATATTCTTCTGTCTCGGCCTGGAAGCTGCTCCATGGCAGCGTGAACGAAGACAAAGAAAGAAAGAAGAGTTTGATGACAATGCAGCCAGTTGTGTTGAACTTTGAGATTGGTATTTGTGGTAATTAGGAAGATTCTGACCGAGAGAAGTGACCAAAAAGGATAAAAATACATTTAAAGTTAGGTATTTTACAATGGATTGATAATAGAAGAAGATAATTCTAGTTTTTGTCAATCGAGCAAGACGCACATCGAAAACGGTGCCAGTAACACAAAAGCCAAGATGACGGTGGGAGTGAGACTTTGACATGTGCACAAAGGACCCTTCCCCCCCCATGTCTCCTTTTGTCACTGAGGCCCCGGGGCCCCTCGGGACATCCTGACAAAACACCCCAACGCTAAAAGTAGCTCCTTAACCGGCCGAGTTTAGAGAAAAAGGAAAGGTAGCTCCTGAGTCTGAGAGTCACTCTGCAGTCACGAGCTGTGTCTCAATAATCAACTTTTGACAAAAAGATGTGATGCCTCGGAGGCAGCTCATCCTCCCTACCTGTACACAGAGGGACAATATTTTCACCAAATTTCAGTTTTACGTGTGTTTCAATCATAAATTGAGTTTTAGTGACCAGGTGAGGTTTTACTTCCAGCCCCACCCCACACAGGTCTCTGATCTTTCTCTCCAGCACACATCCCGTTTCTTTTCCTGTGTTTTATTAATAATAATTTATACTTTATTAATCCTGCAAAGGAAATTACAATGTTTTCACTCTGTTATTATTATACACAGGCCTGAAATACACACACATGCTCAGTAGCTATACATGCACTAATGGAGAGATGTCAGAGTGCGCGAGCTGCAGTTGGGAGTTCAGTGCCTTGCTCAAGAGCACCGAAGCAGTGCCAGTGCCAGTGGCAGTGAACTGGTGCCTCTCCAGCTACCAGTGCACCACCATACTTTGGCACGTATGGGGACTTGAACCAACTACTGACTGAGCTACTGCCACCCCATTTATGAATGTGTGCTATTTAATAATTCAAATCAAATGTGGGAGAGTAAGTCGATAAGGAATCGACAATCTTTGTAAAGACAATTACATTACATTTCACTTAGCTGACACTTTTATCCAAAGCGACTTACAATGTATATATATCAGAGGTTGCACACCTCTGGAGCAACTAGGGCTTAAGTGTCTTGCTCAGGGACACATTGGTTGATGTATCGCAGGGGGAATCGAACCTGGGTCTCCCACACCAAAGGCATGTGTCATATCCACTGTGCCATCACCACTCCCCAGTTTGTAAAACACTGTAACCGACACACACGTGTAGAAACTCTCTCTCTCTCTCTCTGTTGAACAGAGCACTCACCTTTGTCCTTCCCCTGTCCATCACATCTCAGCATCTGTTATACTGTAACTACAGAGCGCCATCTAGTGCTCAGCACAAATACTACTGATAATCAGTTGTGGAAGATAAGATAAAATAGACTTTATGAATCCCACACTGGGGAAATTCCTGTGCTACAGCAGCTCAAAAGAGAAAAATTTACACACATCAGAATATAAGAAATAGAATGAGTTATAACAACAACATATTTAGAGAATAAACACCCTTATATAAACAGCCCGTATATAAACACAGATATACAGATGAGTGAGGTGTTCTGCAGGTATTCCACGCAAAGTTGGAAGTGCACCGTCAATTAGAAGAAGTCTCCCGGCTAATCCTGCCTTGTACTGACCGAAGTTGGAGAAACAGCTAGCTAGCTCATGTATTCCTTACCTAGCTACTGGGCATGTGCGACTGACAACAAAGATGGAACAGAAGTGAGATGTCTCACTCTGTAGCTAAAACAGAGAGCTCAACACACAGGGTGAAAAGAGGAGCTGCAGCAATGTGCAGTACAACAAAAATATGGTGTTTTTTGAAAATTAAACCATGTAAACCTGTATAATGGATACTTTTGATACCCCAAGTATGTTTTGATACTAATACTGTTGCTGTATTTTTACTCAAGTAAAATTGTTAATGCAAGTATTACTAATTCTACTGACTACTTTTTCCACCACTGCCAACTAACCATCCAAAATCTTAAGATATTCATTTTACTATGATATAAAATAGAGAAATGGAACAAATCCTCAACTTTGTTTAATATGATTTTGATGCTTGGTTTAAAAAGCTAAATTATGACCAACCCAAAAACATATTCATGCCTCAGTCAGCAGAGCCAACAGCCGCTCGATACACCATCCTTTGCTGTCAATCAAAACATTTCCCATTGGAATGATTGACTTTAAGTGTCTAACCAGTAGACCGTAAAGTTGTCAGTGCAGCGGATGCAAGGAAAAATATGCTCCTACCAATGTAGAGTACTTTGATATACAGTATACTCCTCTTTTCCCTCCTGTCTTGAGTTATTTACACCTCTATGGACTCTCACTGCTTTGGCTGAATCATGTATGTGTGCATGGGTTTGTTTTCTTGAATATATACTGTATGGGTGGTAAACTCTATATTTTTGAATATGTTTGAACCTTTATTCAATCAGAAAAGGTTGTTTGCACCCTGCCTCAACACGATTCACCGTCTCACAGTTGAAAACGGGTGTATATGCATTATTCTTCACATTCCCCACACACAATGGATGCATAAATATTCAAGGCTATAGCTGCCATTCCTTAAAGCATGTGGGTTTTTGCATTGTATTCAGCTTCACAATATCACACATTAACTGATGAGGCAGTAACAATAAAGCATGTAGTTTCTCTGTATCGTAACTGCCTTTTAGAAATATAGGTAAAAGTCAGAACAAGAAAGAAACATTTAAGTTTTGTAACAGAGGGGTAAGGACCTTTCATAATTTAGCTAATTGAGGCGGAAAATATAGACTTGACTTCAGTCACAGAATCAGGCTCCAGAGAATAGTATATGGGTGAAAAGAGGAGCTGCAGCAATGTGCAGTACAACAAAAATATGGTGTTTTTAGAAAATTAAACCATGTAAACCTATTCTGGTACAACCTCTAAATACAATTATGAACCTGAAAATGAGCATAATATGAGCACTTTAATGCATCAATAATTATAATATAATAATATAATATATATTATTCTAAAATGGGCCAGCCCATTCTGCAGAATGAGCACTTTTACTTTTGGTACTTTAAGTATATTTTGATGCTGCTAATACTTTTACTTTTAGCCAACAAAAGTACAATTTTGAGGACTTGTTTCACACAGTATTTGTACACAAGTTCCATATTCTCTGACCTCTGACTAAGTCTTATCTTTAGCCATAATAATTATGATCATGTATTTGTGGATTATATTATTTTTTAGTTTTATTATATGTTTTATTGATCTGAATCTGCAAAAAGCCCATTTTTCTGCCAATCTGATGAAAAAATAATAGTCATTATAATGAGATAGTATCTCGAAATATTAAGAAACTTTCTCAAAATAATAAGTTAATATCTTAAAATAGTGCCTTAGTAAGCTATATTTTGAGAAATTAAGTCATTATATTGATAAAGTTTCTCATTATAAAGACTTAGTTATTTTTTTCTTCATATTGGCAGAAATGGGTTTCCATATTAAGTACATTTAGTGCAGTAAGAAAAAGTACAATATTTCCCTTTTGAAATGTAGTGGAGTAGAAGTAGAAAGTAGCAAGTTGAAATACTCTGAGTACAAGTACTTGAGTAAATGTACTCAGTTTATGGCTGCCTCAGGTACATTTATTTTTGTTTTGTTTTTGTCTTCAAAAAACTTTATTATTCAAGTACAGATACACAAACTCATAGAAAACCATAAATACATACATACATACATGAAAAAAGGGGCGCATGAAATGTACATTAAAGAGGTTGTAAGGCATTGCAAATGTTCCAAGTCCAGATGGCTTTCTTATTTGTCATTTTTAAGTTTCTAAATATAATTTCATGTCATTTTTAAATTGGTGAATATTCGGTTTTCTTTCAGACCATTACAGTACATTTATGGATATAACATTTTTGAAAATAAAATTAAAAGATTCAAAATGAAAACATGGCATTTATCCAAATAATTTCCTTCATAGTAAAACATAATGTCTCTACTTTGTAATTTTACAATACATGAAAGACACATCAATCCAGAACAATCTGACATAAAAACATTCACACAACAAATGTGCAATCGTCATCCTCAGGTAAATTAACCCCGCCCCACAGCCTGGGTGACGTCATGGGGATGGGCAGGTCAGAGTCGCGAGGGAAACCTGTAGGTTTAACGTTACTGAAATGGGAGAGAGAGAGAAAAAAGGATAAGGAGGAGAAGGAAAGGAAGCGAGCAAGGTAAGTGAGGCAGACTACAGACTGTATTTACATACCCTACTCAAACGTATTAATCCGTGTGTTAGGTTAGATATTGATTAGGAGTCCTTTTTAGTTCGAAACGTGAACTTTTAATGTCGTAAAGTCAGTAAAACGAAACGTTATGTTTGAAGCGTAACGGGCACATCGAGCGAAGTCTACCGCTTGTTGTAACGAAACTTGTAGAAAACCCTCAACTAAGAGCAACAATTTTGAAAGCTACATTCTTTATTGCATTTATAAAACAACTTTTAAACAGGATATGACTTAACAATCACATGTTAAGTGTGAAAGTGTTACATTGACTCGTTCCCCTGACCGAGCCCTGTGGCTGTGTGCCAGCTGCAGGTTTGTTGTAACGTTATGAGGCCTCCATGACTGCACACACACAGTATTGACGTTATATGTAATACTTTGGACTGAATATTATATATATCGTCTATATATACGTGCAATTTAGTGTCCCAAATTCCCCATACAATGTCCTTAATTAATTATGAACCTAAACCCTAGCCCTCAGTTTTTTTGGACACTAATAAACTAACCTGTCTCAAATAGACCCTCATCATTTGCAATAGATTTTGGAAAATAATTTGGGACACTAAACTGCACGTATAGGCTACCTATCGTCTTTAGATAAGTGTCATGTTATTGTATCAGAGCTGACATGTTTACAGACTCCTATTTTATTAGAAAACCGTTTCCTCATAAAAGGAGTAGTCGTCTGTCAGACTCAATCTGATGATAATGTTCACAAACAGTCATCCTCAACGTGAGCCGTTATCCTAGTCTTCAGGTCCTTTACTGAAGTTAAAGTACTAATACCACATTGTAAAAATGCTACACTACAAGTTAAAGTCCTTCAATAAAAAAGGTGTTACTTAAAGGAGATGCTCTGCTGATATTTAACCAACTTTGTATCTCAATAATGTTGATAGTGTGTGTGTAAATGAACTATGTTAAACTTCCCTCCTGCATCTGTCCGGTGCCCTCACAGGCCAGCAGCAAACCTCCAAGTGATGCTGCTGGCTCCAGGGTCCCGTGAAGTGTGCCGGATTTTGAACCCAATCTAAAGGAACACGTCGACTTATTGAGACGTTAGCTTATTCGCCGTATCCCCCAGAGTTAGATAAGTCCTTCTCATCTCTGTGCGTGTCCTAACTCTGTCTGACGCACCCACCGCTAGCCTAGCTTAGCACAGATCCTGGAGGTTACCAGCTCCAACTAGCCCACTGCTCCCAATAAGTGACATAATAACGGCAACATTTCATGTTGTGATTTGTATAGTCACAGCGTGTACAAATAACAAGGTCACATGAGACACAGCCGTCTTCTAACCGTATACATACTGGGAACTATATTCTCAGAAGGCGGAGTGATTAGCGCAACACCCAGTATGTGGAGCAGTAGGCTAGATGGAGTCGGTTACCTCCAGGATCTGTGCTAAGCTAGGCTAGTTGGAGCCGGTTACCTCCAGGATCTGTGCTAAGCTAGGCTAGATGGAGCCGGTTACCTCCAGGATCTGTACTAAGCTAGGCTAGTTGGAGCCGGTTACCTCCAGGATCTGTACTAAGCTAGGCTAGATGGAGCCGGTTACCTCCAGGATCTGTGCTAAGCTAGGCTAGATGGAGCCGGTTACCTCCAGGATCTGTGCTAAGCTAGGCTAGATGGAGCCGGTTACCTCCAGGATCTTGGCTAAGCTAGGCTAGCGGTGGGTGCGTCAGACAGAGTTATGACATGCACGGAGATGAGAAGGGTATGTATGGACTTATCTAACGCTGGGGGATACAGCGAATAAGCTAAAGTCCTAAAAAGTCGGCGCGTTCCTTTTACCATAGCGGCTGAACAGTGGAAATACAACTTCTGTGTCTATCACGTGATGCCATGAGGCCCAAAGATATTTTTTCCCCTAGACTTACATGGCGAAAGACATTTTTTTTTTGCTTTAAAACGCCTGTGGAATGACTTGTTTCACTATCAGACTTTGATACGTCATCCTAGGGCTGGGCAATATATCGATATTATATCGATATCGTGATATGAGACTAGATATCGTCTTAGATTTTGGATATCGTGATATGACAGGAGTGGTGTCTTTTCCTGGTTTTAAAGGCTGCATTACAGTAAAGTGATGTACTTTTCTGAACCTACCAGACTGTTCTAGCTGTTCTATTATTTGCCTTTTCTAATCCCCACTAAGACATTATGTCCACATTACTGATGATTATTTATCTAAAATCTAAGTGTGAAGATATTTTGTTAAAGCACCAGTTGTCAACCCTAGAATATAACCGCAATATCGATATCGAGGTATTTGGTCAAGAATATCATGATATCTGATTTTTCTCCATATCGCCCAGCCCTACGTCATCCCCATTGAAGTTAACAGGGCGCTAAACAGGAAGTAGCCGGCTCGGTCGACCCAGAGGTCTCTAGTGCACCGTGGCCACATTCAGCCCCGACAGAACATAGCAACACGCTTTTTTATATTGAAACGTAGGCATGTTGAACACCCTGTTGTGTGTGCAAGCGTTCTGCCTTTTTATTACCACGAGTTAACAGACCCGTCTCTGCTGATCGGGTATGACCTGTGATTCACACCCCCCAAACGAGAGAAAACATATCTCAAAGACCTTGCACACAGTTCCAAGGAAACCGTAGCAAAGCGCGCACACCGTTTTGAGACTGAACTTGCCCCTGCTCTTTGGGCTGCCTAGTTGCAGGCCTGATAATGCCCCATCTTCACATCTCAGACCTTTTTAATATCTTTGTGTCTTTACAGGCGATTCATCAGCACTCTGTACGTTCACACCAGGTTTGCATTCTGAGCTGCAGGCCAATGTAAGTCGTGTTGAGTGACTGCGTGTGAAAGAGGTATACAAGCACAGTTCATTATATTTTTTTACTTCTCGGGATCATTTAAGGAAATGGGCTTTTAAGGGCTGATTGGTCGTCAAGAATGTATTTTTGTGCTGTCCGACTGCAACAACTGTTGGTAAGTTGAGCATTCCTGGAAAACAACACACGAGCACTTTATTTTACAACAACCACAGGGGATTTAGTGCTTCCTAATTTGGTTGCAGCACAACAATGCATTCTTGACTCAGCTTGCATGGAGGATGCTGGGATAACATCTTCACTCATGAGGGCTTTTTCTCTGGTGAGCTCAGGTACTGGGGGTCAGCTGTATCTGTTCGGAACGGGGAATAAACAGACTTTTGCATGAATTGTATTCTTGAATGTCTAATTTGAATTTCTCATCAGTCTGGGGACTTGTTGTTATCTTCTGGCTTCTTCCTTTTTATGTTTCCTCTTTCTTTGCCTACGGAGTTCTGTTTATGATTTGAATTGATGATAATATGGCGAGAGCTTAAACGATTAATTCATTCATTGATGGAAAAAATAACTGGCAGCAATTTTGATATTTGTGTCAATAATTATCATTTTTTTCAAGCAAGTTCCTGCTTATCATTTGTGAGGATTTGATGCTTTTCTATTTCTTACATGATACTAAATTGAGAGTTTGAGTTTTGAGCTGGGGAGGGGTTGACAAAAAAAGACTTTCAAGGATGTCAGCTTGAAAAGTGAGACTTTAAAAATGGGTCCTGGTATTATTTAGATCTATTACACAGTGAAAATATCTTTAACGATATCTTTTAAATGCCTGTTTTTGTCCAAACCCCATTTAATGAAACTGAGAAAAGCGACAAATCCTCATTTTTTTAATAAGCTGGAAACAGCAAATAAACATTTGGCCTTTCTGCCAAATTTCCTGTCGAGCAACAAATTGTCTTTAAAAATAGTTTTACTTGCAGCTCAAATGTAAACACATTTAAACGTGTGTGTGTCTGTGCTCGTGCTCTCAGGGACCATCACCATCCTAATGTCCAATGGAGGAGGCTTTTACGGACGCACTGAGCGTGTGCGTCAGTCGCCGTACTATGACCAGGTACCGCCGGGCTCCTTACCGCGAGCCGACTCCAGCGACCTGCTGCCGCTGAGGGAGCAGAGAGCAACTCACCTCGCCCAGAGCGCAGACCCGCTCCCTCCTCCGCCTCTGCCGGACCAGCCTCCCGTGGGGCCCG
Source organism: Perca flavescens (assembly GCF_004354835.1). Classification (NCBI taxonomy): domain Eukaryota; kingdom Metazoa; phylum Chordata; class Actinopteri; order Perciformes; family Percidae; genus Perca; species Perca flavescens. The sequence continues at coordinate 28,183,941 of NC_041346.1, forward strand.
AGTTGTATCCCAGCGGCAGCGAGGACACCACAGACCCGGACCACGACCCCGCCCTGGACATCAAACCGGTCCACCGCTTCATCCCGGACTCCTGGAAGAACTTATTCAGAGGAAGTAGCCGCAGCAGTAAAAAGGCGTGGTCTATGCCTGGCTCCTCGTCTAACAACAACAACAACAGCGCCACCAGCGAGGGAGTTCGCTGCTCTCCTCCACATTCCCCCTCCGTTCCTGGATCGTACCGGGACCCGTATGGCGGCTCAGGCGGCAGCCACAACTCGCACAAGGAGCTTCTGGACGCCCATGAGTCCGTGTCAGGGCAAACCTACCGCACAGCTCTGACCTACAGCGAGCGGGTGGAGGAGTATCATATGCGCTACGACTACATGAAGTCCTGGGCCGGACTGCTGAGGATTCTGGGATGTGTGGAGCTCTTGCTGGGAGCAGCTGTGTTCGCCTGCGTCTGTGCTTACATCCACAAAGACAACGAGTGGTTCAACATGTTTGGATACTCGTCTCCCGGAGGAGGGTACGGCGCAGGAGGGTACGGCGGAGGGTACGGAGGTGTGACAGGGGGGTCCTACTACTCAGGCCCCAAGACCCCGTTTGTGTTGGTGGTGGCGGGGCTGGCCTGGTTGGTGACTGTGATAATGTTAGTGCTGGGGATGACCATGTACTACCGCACCATCCTGCTGGACTCCTCCTGGTGGCCTCTGACTGAGTTCACCATAAACCTGGCGCTGGCAGTGCTGTACATGGGAGCAGGTAGGTAACGCAGCTGCACACCCAACACATCTCACAGTTTTTCACAGGTTTTTGTGAGACTATGGTGGGTGGACCTCTGACCCTCTGCTCCCCTGAAAGAAAATGGTGTGCATTTTAAAGTTAAATGCATCAATCTGGTGCACTTTGAGAGCGACGTCAAGAAGCTAGATCTATGAAGAGTCGGTGTGCTCTTCTAAAAAAAATTCTTCTTGTTAGCAGTTTAATCATAAACACATTGTTTGTGTCAGGGCTGCACAATATAGAGCTGTTTTTTATCGCCATTACGATATCACCTGCCGCAATAAACGCAAAGACCCATCGCGAAAGACACTCGGAGATTTTGTTTTGTTAGTTGAAAGAAAATATATCCGTAGAAAGCTGCAATTTAAAGTTTTTTTTTATGGGTGCATTTTAGATTCAATTCAATGTTCAATTAGTTTAATAAAAGAGTGTTGGAAATGTTTTCCTTTGGTTTGTTTTATATTCAACAAGCAATTTGTTTTGCATTTTAGCAGAATCCTGAAAGCAGCAGAAATTCAGAACTGAGAACACTTTAATATCTGTTTATTTATCGCAAGTAATATTGTCATTGCGATGTTCAACAACAGTAGCGCATGTTTTCCTCATATTGTACAGCCCTAGTTTGTATAGATATGAAAGGTGAGGACATGACAAAAAAATTCACACTCACAAAGCATGGTAAACAAGACGGGGTTTCAATCACAAATGGTCAAAACACAAAATCGACTATCGTACTGTATTGCTGGAGTGTATTTATATAGTCTTTTTACACTACCTCTTTATTGCATGTTATCTTTTTGGTTTACCAGGCATCGCCTATGTCCGAGACACAACCCGCGGAGGGCTCTGCTCCTACCCGGTCTTCAACAATGGCATCAATGGGGCGTTCTGCAGAACAGAAGCAGGCCAGACTGCTGCCATTATCTTCCTGTTTGTCACTCTGCTTTTGTATCTGATCGGAGCCTTGGTGAGTCTCAAGCTGTGGAGACATGAAGCTGCTCGCAGATACCGGGAGAAGCACGGCCTTGAGGTGAGATCACAGTTTGTTTTAAGGGTTGGGTCCTGGGATTCTTCAAAGTCACTCAGGGATTCTTCTTAAACTTTAAGGGTTATTCCAACCCTATCTATCACTCCGATGGCTAAAAAACAGGCTGCAGACATGTTGACACACACAGACTGCAATGCAACAGCAAACCACATCATTTGCACACAGGCTTACAGCTGTGGAGGAATGAGTTGGTGGTGTCTGTGAGTCCTATCTGTGTGCCGCAGGGCAAAAAGGTGCACACACAGGATAGTTTAACTATGCTAGTTTTATTTTTTTATTTATAAGATAGTGACAGTGGATAGACAGGAAATGTGGGAGAGAAATGTGGGATCACACGCAGCAAAGAACAGCAGGCCTGATTCGAACCCGCACTGCTGCAAAGGACTCTTACTGGGTGAGCTAGAGGCCGCCCCAACTATGCTAGTTTTTGAGACTACATTTACAATACCACATTTTGTTTATAAACAAATATCTTTTACTACGTTAACGCCTTGCATTCACTTTTCACCGTTGTTGTTCTTTCCCCCAAGATTTTTCTGTATTTTCAACTTATACACCCATGATTTTCAACTGCAGAGTAACGTCAGACAATCTACATCCTGTTGACACTGGGTATGCACATGCGTGAATGGTCATTTGACAACGTGTTGTTAATATGGACGGAGATTAGTTCTGCTACTGGAGCTAAAACTCAATAGGGACGGAGATTGTTTTTGTCTCCAAACGCCACATAAAAATGTAGTAGTGTGGCTGTAGCCTGCACCATATTAAACTCTGTTTTTGTTTGTTTGTGTTTTGGTCTCTTTGGAAATATGCTCATTGGCTTTCTTGCAGAGAGTTAGATGAGGGGATTGATACCAATTTGCACAAAATGAGACATTTGAGGACGTCATCTTGGGCTTTGGAAAACACGGATTGACATTTTTCACAATTTTCTGGCATTTTAAAGATCAACCATCTTATAGTATAATATAGATAATATATCATATTGTGCTATCATATATATTAGAGATAATAATTGTTATTGGCAGCCCTATTATCAATCCTCTCATCTAACTCTCTGCAAGAAAGCGAATAAGCACATTTCCCAAAATGTCAAACTATTCTTTTGATAGTTGATTATTAATATTAGCTGCATTTTAACTTTTATTTATTTTTTTGTTTGTTTTGTACACACAGATGCGTCCCTCCGACTTGCGAGCGACACAATCATTGGTAAGCATCCTGTAATTTTAAAAATCATAATAAAGACATATCTACGTTTAAAGTCGCAGTAGGTAAAACTAACTTTCTGTCGTATTTGCTGAAACTGACCCTATGTTCCAGTAGAACTGCATGAAGCAGGTCATTTCAGGTTCAGATGCACCAATCAGGGCCAGGGGGAGTGTCTAACTGCGTTTCAATCACTGCTCATGCAAACGCATTCATTCTCCCTTGTGGGGGGAGGAGCTTAGGACTCCATTTTAAGCTTTAGCAGAAAGGGGGGAGGGACTAAGAAGTTGTCAATGTTCACATTTTTTGGTTAAGTCCTGGATGTTCACAATCCTACCGACACCATCTTTAAATTTGACATAGTTTGTTTTTCCTGTTGCTGTGTCCATGCAGATTCCAGTGTCGGCTTCTGCAGCCAGAGCTCCTGAACATATCCAAGACTCCTCGGTCATTCCCATCCAGGCTGCTCCAAAAGCAGTTCCACCACACATTTTGCAGGGAGCTATACCATCAGGACACATTCCAAAACCTGTTATTGTGCCTGACTACATCAGGTAAGTGCTGAAAAAATCAAATAGAACTTTATTTGTCCCCAGAGAGGCAGTTGGTTTTGCAGCACTGACAACAGTAATCACAAAAGATCAATCTAAATACAACATATAATAATAAATAGTTAAAAAACATCATTAAAAAGCCATGTTTACCAAGCGCGGTTGGTGGTCACACTGATATTACCTTATCCAATTTGAGTCTTTGTCACCTTTTGTTAAGATTATTTGTTTATTTTTTACAGTATACTGCATAGTAAAGTAGATACAATAAACCTGTAGGGCTGAAACTAATGATTACTTGTATCAATAATTAACTAAGTAATAAACTACTAGCCAGTCAGAAGCAGAGTATGAGGGCGTGCCCTGACAGTACCTAGGTAAGGACTACTAGCCAGTCAGAAGCAGAGTATGAGTGCGTGGCCTGACAGTACCTAGGTAAGGACTACTAGCCAGTCAGAAGCAGAGTATGAGGGTGTACCATGCTAGCAGCTAGCCGAGCATTATAACGTGTGTTCCAAAGTGACCACGTTGGTCTCTGAAGTAAAGGCTGGACTACAATAGAGCTGTTTGGAGCAGTTGGTGAACAGTGTTTTCTGTTGGAGATGGTAAGTCCCTTTGGGGGGGACTTTGGGCTTTTTCACTTTGTAAACCTATAATGTTCACAAAAATTATATATAGCGCAATAAAGGAAAGGAGAACAGGCCAAAAAGCATAATATGAGCACTTTAAAATGTCAGAAAGCACTTTATTCAACTAGACCGGAGCAGCACGCCAGGGGTGTTAATCCTCTTTTTGCAGTGGTCTCAACTGAGTTGTCAAGTCCGCACCACAGTTTGATTGACAGCTTTCACACCAGCTGGAATGATCTAAACTGAACGGGCAAACGCACCTAAGTTTGTTTACTCTCATAATGTTACTGAAGTGTCCTTCTCTACCTCCATCGTGCAGCAAGTACCCGACGATCCGGTCAGACGAGGAGCGGGACCAGTACCGAGCCGTCTTCAACGACCAGTACTCAGAGTACAAAGAAATCCACTCGGAGGTGCAGGCTACCCTCAAGAAGTTCGATGAGATGGACGCCATAATGCGCAGTCTACCCCAGAACCCCACCAGCCAGATGGTGATTGGTTGCACACATCTCTTATGCTTCTCTAAATTATCTAAATATTCTTTGTGTGCATTTATTGAAGTCGGCTTTGTGTATCTAGTTTGGAGTGTTTTTGTCTCTGATAAATACATGCTATTTAACGGCTCACTCCCACTGATTTTACACGTAATATCATTTAAATCATTTTTAGTACATTTATTCAACAGGCAGGGACAGTTTAAGAAAAGTTATAGTCACCTTGCATTATGGGAATTGTAGGTTCAGTACTTTTTTAGCTTGACCCACACTCAAAACTTAAATTTTCATCAAAATCGAGGCTGAGATAAAGTTTTTTTTTGTGTGTTTTACATAGGGCTGTGTATAGGCAAGAAACTGGCGATACGATACTTATCACGATACATGGGTCACGATTCAATATATTTCGATACTGTTTTTCTAAAAGTATCATTTTAGAAAAACTAATATTTAAAAAATACGGATTCAAATTCAGGTTTGGAAAACATTTAAATGCTCACAGTTTAGGTGTAGTCCATTTTTAAACGTTGTCTTTGCAAACACTTCAAAAGATGAAATTAAAAAGTAAGAAACTGAATGAGAAATTAGTTTATTTTAGGACCTTTTAATCCAACCTAGTTCTCATGTGTGCTCCTGGTAGCCTAGTCTTTACCAACCCACAAATACTTAAAGTGCACCATCACAGCACACTGGATTGCACTTTGCATTGATAAACAAAAGTTACAGCCCATTCAATCTGATTCTGTGTGTCAAAAACCCTGCTGGACAGTTTCGATCAGTGTTTGGTTTCATGTGACTACTGAGGAAACCTTTCGGTCAGAGACCGGTTGTGTCTGGAATATTGCACCCGGTCTTTTTGTTGAAACGTGCCTCATTTCCCTATCTTGTAACATCCTCTGTTTACACTTCCTGTTCCCGCTGCACTTCCCCTCCACCCTCAAATTCCTTCTCTGCTCCATGCAGAAGCACCTACGTTTCATTGCACCTCATTTTCATAATTGTTGAAGCATTTTCCTGCATTTCACTCTTTAGTGGATAGACCTGAGTTTAACACGGTCTCTCTCTCTCTCTCTCTCTCTCTCTCTCTCTCTCTCTTTCTCTCTTTCTCTCTCGTGTTGCAGGAGGTTGATCGCATTAACAAAATCCTTCAGGACTACCAGAGGAAGAAAAATGTGAGCCTATTGTCTTGTTGATGTTTTGTATACACCGTCTGTAGCAGTGGCTTTTATATTTCTTGTTGCTCTTTGACACGGATTCTAAATATCTAAATAGATTAATGTAAAAGTCAGATTTTATGTTTTTCTTTTTGTCAACAAATCCCATGAAAAGACCAAAACTAACAAAATGTAAGTCCGTCCCTCGATACTTTCTGTTTGTTGCTCTCAGTTCCAAGCCCATTGGTTCCTACTAAGGACGTACATTTTTAAAAAACAACAAATATACAGTTTCATTAGTACCGGTAACTTCCTAAAACAGCTGGTCGCTGTAGTTTTCATCAAACAAACAGGAGGAAATAGTGCATTTGTTTTTAGACTATTTTCAATGGTGGATTAATCCACATGTGGTGCTCTAGTGTGGGTGTGGGTGTTTGTGTGGGATTGAGTCAAAATAAACTACACTGTGTGTGTTCATGTTGATGAGGGAACATGTCATCGAGTGCAGCAGTGTGGCTCACTGACGTGTTTTTAACAACAATAGAGCTTTGTGTCACAGAGGAAGAATATATATCAGGGCTTGATACACACAATACTTGTTAGTTGATACATTCACTGTTGGTTTGGGTCTTTTTATGGGCTAATTAGAGAAATATAGAAAATCACAGTTTTCAGCGGTGATCCAGAATGAAAATCTGCAGAACAGCGGACTATTTTTCCACTTGGGGTGGAGATGTGTTAAAATTCTGAGTTTAATTAAAAAAAATCTATTTTTTATTTATTTTTTATCTGCGGAAAACTTTGCAGAATTCTGCGTCCGCAGTTTCCGTGTGGCCCTGAATGTCACCAGCGTTATCTCTTAGGTATAATAGTAGTCATATGAGGAACTGCTCCTTAACAGCTGAATAAAACCGTAAATAATCATTGAAGTAACTAGTTTGTCTGAAAGTCAAACCTTTCGTTTTCATTCATCCAACCAGGACCCGACTTTCCTCGAGAAGAAGGAGCGCTGCGAGTACCTGAAGAGCAAACTGTCGCACATCAAAAAGAAGATCCAAGAATACGATAAAGTGATGGAGTGGAACGACGGATTCGGCTAAAGCTCTGAGGCGTCTCTACCCTGCTACACCGCTGATCACTAATGCAGAACTATTTCTGACAGCTGAGCACTACTGGTGGTGGAAACGACATTTTAACTGGAGAGTAAACAGGATGTTTCTGGATCCGTGCTGCAGTTGTTGTCTATCAGCAGTTTTGTATTGTATGTATGTATGTTTACTAAAGCCCACACGTAGAACCAAAGGGGAACGCTTTTATACTTAAAGGAATACTTTGACATTTTGGGAAATCCGCTCCAAGATACCTTCTAGGGCTGGGTATTGCCAATGACTTCCCAAATCGTTTGGACTCAGATTCACAGGGTCCCAATTCGGTCACCTTTTAATTTAATTTGATATCAATTAGGTTAGGTAAATTTCAGTTACAATAAAAATTTTAGCCTGGATATAAAAGAGATTCTGAGAAAACTTATGCCAGAAATTGTACAAGAAAGAAGCAACCCTCAAATGCTTTTTATAAAGCACCTGTTTTAATGATTACATTAAGAATTACAAGTACTTTTTACTTACATTGACAAACTATAGCAGTCGTCAACACAATATAGTACAGTACAACTATACCATTGTAAACAATCAAAAAAAGCCCTCTTTCTCTCTCTCTGACAATTCTACAGAACTTCTGGTCTTTACAGTTGAATTTAGCCGGGAAAGGGTACCATGAGGGTGGCAGTTAGGTTTAGCTGACAAAAGGTGACTGATTTGCGGCAAGGACAGTTAAAGGGTAACTACCTTTTTTTGTTTTTTCAAATTAAGGGAAAAAACACAACTTTGTCACCCAGGAAACAGGTGTTAGTGTCCCGGGACTACTTAAGGGGACTTGTGTTTTTACCCAAACCACAATCTTTTTTTTTTTTTATTCTTAACTAGTTGTTTTGGAGTCTTAACTTCTAAGGGTAACTATCATTTTGTTCAACCTGGACCCTATTTTCCTATGTTTTTGTGTCTAAGTGACTGATGGGAACAACAGTCTTTGACAATGGTCCAGTATTAAAGGAACACGCCGACTTATTGGGAATTTAGCTTATTCTCCATAACCCCCAGAGTTAGACAAGTCAATACATATCCTTCTCATCTCTGTGCGTGCTGTAATCCTGTCTGACGGCTCCAGCAGCATCAGCCCAGCACAGAACATGCAGGTGAATGGTTCCAGTAATCCTACTGCTCCGAATAAGTGACAAAATAACACCAACCTGTTCCTATTTACATGTTGTGATTTATAGAGTCAGACAGCGTTACAGCACGCACAGAGATGAGAAGGGTATGTATCGACTTGTCTTACTCTGGGGGTTATGGTGAATAAGCTAAATACCCAATAAGTTGGCGTGTTCCTTTAAGCAAGATCAAGCTACAATGTAAGTTAATAGGGGCGATTGTCCAGCTTGTATCTATCTTCGCAAAAGATCTCGTTTTGCCGCTGACCGGCTCGGATTAATATTCAAAGTGTCATCATTATGGAAAGGATCCCTACAGAGATAGACCTTTAAAACCT